>NC_056728.1:1906375940-1906413440 GCF_019279795.1 Protopterus annectens
ATGGAACATGACTACAAACACATTGCACAAATTGTTGTACAATGCAATATATGTCCCAACAGTAGGTCTGCTGTAGACATACCCGTTGAATTGTGTAATCAGATTGTTGTTGCAGATATGGTGGTGGGGGAGACAGAGATGAGTATTAACAACTATTATAGCCTTGCGGTATGAGGCCCTCAGACCTGTTTCCCTCTTTATGTCTTTTAGGCAAAATGTCCAAGGAGAGACTTCTGATTTACACACCCCAGGAGAATGATGTCATCATCACGTACCTGGTGCAGCACTACCACACCCTGTTTTGGCATACAGCCCATGATCTGCAGGAGAGGACTGCCCTTTGTAGCAATCTTGTCCAGAGGGTAAACAATGTCAGTCTGCATAACCGCAGTTATGAGCAGGTCCGGCATCGGGACACAGACCTACTCCACAATGCCCATCGGTGTGCTGCTGTGGTTATGAGTGACCAGCTTGCTACAGGGGAGATCATGCCATCCAGCCCCCCCCCGACACATGCTGAGGAGCTCCTCGCCAGCCTCATGGCACCTGCCTGCCCGCAGACACAAGATCCAGTGGAGAGCATAGTAAAGGTGGGTGCTACCCACACAATGGGTGAGGAGCATGCAGGTAAGGCCACAGGGCACATCAGAAGACCACTGTAGCATATCAATTAGCATCCGTAGAGTTTAATCATGTATATGTGAGATTAAATATTTATAGTCTGTTGCTGCAATGTAGCAATAAATAGATGTGCATAATCTGTAGAATTGTGGGTTTGAACTGTTGTTGTACTGTAATGCTGCTCCTACCCTGTACCAAGGCCACAGGTGTGGCTACTGACATCACATCTCTCACACAACTATGTAGATCCCTCTGGTATATGTCCTGGACAGCAGCCTGTAGCTGGTCAGTATGGTGTTTGTTCAGGTTTGCCAATACACCGGTCATGTTATGGTCATGGTATATGCCATGCACACATTTAACGCACCTACCCATAATGCATGCTGTACATGTTCACTTATTGTTGCTGTTAACTGCACTGCATCACAGTGGTCACCATGGTGGCGTATCTGAAGGGTATGTAAGAGTCCTGCAATATAACTAACAACCTGTCATTGCAAGATGTGTGCACAGAGGTGAACATAATGGTGGGACAAATGGCCTACAGTATGGATGTGTCGGAAACATCACCTTTATACAGTGCCATAACAATGTATATACCACTATTACAATGATGACTGTTACAGATATACACTACAGCATATCACAATACTTCATTCCACAAACCTTACAACCTGCAATGTTGTCCTAAGATGAACAATGAATGTGTAATATGGAATCATTTGTTAGGACAGCAAATATGGTGAATACATACATTCACAAACACTGGAAGCATATGTGTGCATACACTTCAGATAACATATTGTGAAAGCAGCTTTTGAGATACTGACAGCATGCACTCTTCATGAGTATGGACCTTCCAGCAAGTACAGGTCCTCAATGCCACACCAAGAAATGGTCTACTGTCCAAGATGTATGTCCATCACATTTGCCCACTCACCTGCAACAGAGGCAGCTGTGGCTCACACACATCTTACAAGCCATGGAATAGATCCCATACCCAACAGGTAGCATGCAGGAGTGGGACATGTAGCCTTACCTCACCATTGCATATACCATGGAAAACAGTGCAGGCAGTCATGTATGTGACGAGGATGTATGGGACAACATTAATGTAGAAAATAAACAGATGGCCATCCAAGACATATGATGGCACATGTTGCAAACTGGTCATGCAGGCTGCCTAGTAACATGGCACAACACTGAGGGAGTTGAAGGAATGTCTAGCAAGTACTGGCTTTGCAGTACTTGTGTCAGCAATTGCCTCAACTCTGCATAAGTGTGGCCCATGGGTTAGGGTAATCAGATAGGATAGTTGTACCATAGCAAACATCAGCCAGGACTCTGTACAGGTAACATATGCATAACAGCAAAAGTTCCCCTAAGGCATGTGTTGCAGTGTGTACTGGTGTACCAAGACCAAGTTGGAAACCTACAGGCAGTATCCTTGATCTGGTCATCACCAACATGGGCGACCGGTGTTCCACACTGGAGGTCAACCCCTACTGGATAGATCTGACCATAAGCAAACCACTTTGGTTATCCACATTCCGCCCCCATCCCCGGACAAGGAAACCACCATGAAAAACTTTTCAAAAGCAAACTTCATGTTACTTAAGATGGAGGTGGAAAGTTTCAAAGCCCCCACGCTAAAGGATAGCACTGTCCAAGCTGCAAAATCCTTTACTAATGCAATCTTCGGGCACCTACAAGAATGCATGGATTGTGCTATCCCAAGCAAAACTAAGACTCACTCCTCACAGAAAAGGAAACCAATCTGGTGCACCACTGCCATAAACAAGCTATACAATAGAAGGAGGAAATTAGTACAGAAAAGAGTAAAATCCCAAGAAGGGAAGACATCCCTGATCAGTATCAGCAAGAAACTACGATCCCTCATAAAATTGTCCAAGGCAAGCCTTGAAAGAAAACTTGCCAAGGACTCCAAAGATAACCACAAGGCATTCTTTAGCTATGTCAAGAATCTAAGTGGCAATGTTCAGATCTGCTTGGAGTTAGTGCAGAATGGCACAAAATACACTGAACCAACTGATATTGCCAACATCTTGGCAGACATGTTCAGTGCAAAATCACCCCTTCTCACCCCAAAAGGGCCCATAAGCATACCAGAAGAATGTAGAGCGCCTGAAATCACAGACACTCAGGTTAAAATAGCCCTCTCCAAAGCCAAAAACACAGCATCAATGGGACCAGACAGTGTCCCAGGCTGCAGCCTACATGAGCTCAAAGACGAATTAACCCCTCACCTAAACACACTGTTCAAACTCAGCCTCTCCACAAGCTACGTACCGATAGAGTGGTACACAGCAATGGTTATTCTGCTCCAGAAAGGTGGAGCCACAACAGACCCCGGGAACTATCGCCCTATAAGCCTGACTAGCTTGGTCTGCAAGGCTATGGAGCGCATCATCGTGGAACTCACTAACAGAGACATTGGGAACCACCAAACACTGGACCCTACCCAGTCAGGATTTGTTAAGGTCAGATCATGCCTCCTAAACCTGGTGGACTTCTTTGAGACAGTTACCAAGGCTATAGACGAGGGAAAGTTGGTACACACAGCCTACCTTGACCTTGCAAAGGCCTTTGACATCATTCCCCTTTCTGGTATTATAGACAAGCTCTCCAGCCTGAAGATAAACCCCTATGTCACATGATGGGTTGCCAATTGGCTCATGAACAGAATCCACATGGTGAGAGTTGCAGAAGCTAGGTCTGACTCTAAACTGGTTACAAGTGGTGTTCCCCAGGGCTCAGTCCTATGACTGCTCCTGTTCAGCATATACTTCATAGAGGTACAGCAAGCACACGAGGACTATGGCTGACCAAGTTCACAGACGACTGCAAACTATGGGCTATAATTGACTCACTGGCTGACACAGACATCCTCCAAAAGGGTCTCACTGAGACGGATACCTGGTGCCAAAATCATGGCCTCAAGCTAAATGCCAAAAAGTGCATAGTTATTCCCTTTGGAAATAACAAAGTACCTACAAACTACCACATGGGTGGTAGTCCCCTAAATACGGAAAACGTAATAAGGGATCTGGGGACCCAAGTAGATAGTAATCTCTCCTTTGATAATCACATTGCCAAAGTGGTTAGAAAATCCTTCTATGTGGCCCACGTAATCACAAATGGGTTTGCATCCAGATCAAAAGAGGTCATTGTGCCCCTCTACTCATCACTGATCAGACCCATCATAGAGTACAATGCCCCATTTGGGATGTACCTTACAAGACACCTGCAACAGCTGGAAAGACCACAGAAGTACCTCACCAAGAGGATCACTGGCCTCAAAAAGATGCCTTATGCAGCTCAACTGAAGAAATTCCACCTGTACTCAGTTGCATACCGCCTGCTCAGAGGTGATCTCTGCCTGGCATCCAAGGCCATGTCCAACCCAGAATTGATGGACATGCTCCACCTAAAGAAAACCTTATCCCCTCGAGCCATACACTCTATGGATCTAAACCTCACCACAACAATAAAGAGGACATGCTGGAAGGATAGATTCCTGTCCCAGAGACTTCCCATGCCTTGGAACAACATTCCAGTTTACATTAGGCAGAGCTCCTCGCTAGCACTCTTCAAGAGAAACCTTGATGACTGGATGAGAAACAGAAAGTTTACCCTGGGGATCACTTCAGTGGCTCTGCTGGACAGAGGTACAGGGAACTAATCTAAGGGGGGGGGGTGGCGAAAGCCAACACATTCTGGCTGGGCTTATAAATGCCTTTGGACAGATAGCCTAGTACCTACCTATGAACCTATGAACCTATAAGATACATATGCTGCACAACCAACACCTCACCCCACCTTCGACCCACCATCCCCATCTGTACGTTTCTGGTGCCAGTGTACACCTGTATGTTTGCCATTCATTAGCAGGGACTAGGCCAGTACACATGGTGTTCAGAGTTTGGGTCTCTGCAAAATGACACACATGTGTAGGCCATAGTTGTCATGTATCTGCAAAAAGGCTGAGGATGGGGAGGGGGTGTCATCCTGAAACACAACAGTGCACTGAAGCAGAGATCCAAAGTTCACTAAGAATGACTCTATCTGCACACAGTCAAGGTCATGAATTGTGACAGACATAACCCTGACTCCACAGCAATAGTGATGGCACTGTGTGACCTCCAAGAGCTGTGCACATGAGTTGACATTGCAATCATGCAGAGTTGTGGAATATTTGTAGGGCAGACTGACCAAATGCTGGCAAATGCAGATGGCATATGCTAGTATCCCCCTTCCAGGAATAGTGACTGCTGTAGTACACATAACAGTTGGTGCAACAAACCATTATGATAAGGGTCTGCACACATATGCACCCCAAATTGTATGCATCTCAATTAGCATCTGCACAACTAAGACATTTGTTTGATATTGCATTTGATTGCACAGGTCAAATGTCACATATCAGGTTTGTGTAATGTTAACATATGCAGTAATGTGGCCCCATGATATATCAGTGAAGAGGGTGCCATATCAATAAGGGTGTGTACACTCATCATAGTCATGGTATGGTTTGAAGGTTGTCAGTGTAATTGTATTTTTTTGGCCATACATGCACCACTGATGATGAGATCTGTAAATCAGACATCAGGCATTCACAAATGACATCTGTCCACATATCATCCCAGGTATGTTTTGGATAAACACATAGGGGCTGTGAGCAGCAGAGCAAACATAACTGACACATATATACATATTCAGCAATGATGTGTACACCTGTGAGGTATGGTGCATAGTACATGCCAGGGTGCAGAACAGATGCACAGCAATACTGGGTACATATGTGCATTGTTTTCCAGGGGAAGGGGCATCAACTAGTAACACAACCCATGAATCACAGAGATGTATAATGTTGGTAACAGGGATTTACTATAGCTGCACTGAATGCTGTTGAGTTCCATATGTCATGCATGTTGACAGATGGGTAATGAGAGGTCTGTGTGTAATATCTTTGTGCAACCTCACCTGGATGTAAGTGTGCATGTGTGTGTGTGTGGGGGGGTGTGGGGGGTGAATTTGTCTGTAGTTGCTATCTGGTGGAGTGGAGGGAGGGTAATGTATGTAGAATGTGTGTGTGTATATGTATGCACATGTGTGAGTGTAGGTTTGTTCATATTTCTCAACTTCCCTTAGAAATCATGCAGTAGATGGACATGGACAGACACATTAGACACCAGGAATACTTTTCTGAAATGTAATCACAGGACACCTGATAGTATAATAAAGTCTGCAGCATGAAAGATGCATTGAGAGGGAGAATTAGACACCAGGGATACTTGTTTAATTGCAATCAGCAGAAAGGTGAAAGAATACCCCACGTATGCACCACTAAAGATGCATTGGGGAATTACTAGACAACACCAGAGAGTGTTTCCAAATATTACTGTAGTCCACATAAAAAATTAATAGAGCAACATATCTTGCATCTACTGAACAATAGTTAAGTATGAAACCCCAGTGTGTGACATTATTGACTGATTGTAGTAGCCCATAACATATGGGGGCCATGCTTAAGACATATGGTAAAAACCAGGGAGAGCACTTGATGACATGGGAGTCTTTGAAAAAAATGACTCCAATCAAGTTAAAGAGTTAATGGAGTAACAGATCATGCTTTGTGATCACCTGTCTGTGCAATTAGATGAATGATATGTTAATGATTGGTATTATTGACTGTAATTATTCAAGACTGATACAGGATGGGGAAAATAAGAGAAAAAACTAGGGATAGTCTGTAAACTCAGGGACAGGTAAGTACTATGGTGGAATGTCAGGGTGTGTGTGTGTGTGTGTGTGTGTGTGTGTGTGTGTGTGTGTGTGTGTGTGTGTGTGTGTGTGTGTGTGTATGTACTGTTATGCAATGATTTACAGGTCTTAAAGTGCCTTTCTTGCTTTCCCCTCACAGGTGGCGAGATGGGTCAGGGTCCCTCCTGCAAGCCATCAGATGTTGGTGTCCATACAGTCACTGAAGTTGGTGTCCATACAGTCACTGAAAATGATGATAGGTGTGTTGAGGCACAGGCGGCGTTGTTAGGGGCTGAAGCTGCACCATCATTTGGCAACCCACTGTTATCCAACCCATCCACACACACAGTCACATTGTCCATACATACCCCATCACCAGTGGCCATAGCTGAGGGACAGTTGGCAATTGGTGGTATGGGACAGGACAGCGTGGTATCTATGGCACATGTTTCTGGACACAGCAGCCATAGCCAGATGTCTGGTGGGGTACCACATAGGCAGATGTACAAGGGTGCTCGTTGGAGGGCAGCTGGTCATCATGTCCCTGGCAGAAGTGCCACATCTGGTGCCACCAGAAGCATGTTTCAGGCCATCTTGGAGGTGCAGACATTTATGGAATGGTACACCAGACAGGCTCTGAGGCTGCAGAGAGCTACTCATCAGCTGTTACTGACAACATCCATGATCTTGCCCTCCATTATTTTTCAGAGGTCATGGATAGACGGTTGGGTGACATGGTGGAAATCCTCAACTGTGGAATGTCTGTGCTCGAGCATATGGTGGGAGTGGTGTGACAGTCACTTGGACATAGGCCAGCAACACCAACAGCTGGAGTTCGATGTGGACATGCCAAAATACAAAGCCACTCCCGTAGTGGCAGCACCATCCCCAGCACTGTGGGGGGTGCTGTCCACACCACACCACAGCAGGCCACATGCACGTGGTCTTGGCTGGTCCTAAGAGAGACCCAGATCCAGCAGACATATGTCATCATCAGGGGAGACAATCACTTCATGGCTTGTACCTGGTGGTGCCCGTGGAACCCCTGGCAGGCACAGTTTTCATGTCCATGGCCGGAGATGGTGAACTGCACACCCTGCAAGTTATGGTCTGCAGTTGTCCAACAAACCCCTTGTATAGGGCAGCCACATAGCAAAACTGTGTGCATGCATACACAGACACAATACCAACACAGCTAGGGCAACCCCATACCTACACACAGCACATCACAACAGCGCTATTAATAATTAAACCCCCCTCACTCATACACATGGTGTCATATGAATGGCTCAGCCTAAGTCTCTGGCAAACCAACAACACACACTGTGCAAATGATGATACCTGTGCCACATCCCTGTCATCCATAACATCAATGCATGGACAGGCTAATATGGTTCTGGTGCACAGGGTGACTGTAATACAGTGTACCAATGTAATGCTGTGTAACATGTCAGCAGTAAAGTTTAATGCTTGCATGTCAGGAAGTGGAGCTGTCCAGCCATCAAGCATTATAGCTGTTATTAACACTGAGTGATTGTGGTCCCCATAATGTATTCCGTTTGTGTTGTAGGTGTCCATGTGTCAGCAGGATGACGGTTTGCTGTTGTATCCTACAAGTGGTATGGCACTGTGGTGACACCTTGGCTGTCCAATATCCTGGGTAAAGGTGAACACATGTCACAAGTCTGTATAATAGTTACTGCATGTGCCACATGGCTGATAGGTCTGGGGGTGCTGTATACAGGTGAGTGCATGGTGGCTGATGTCAGCAGCCCTTCTACAGTGGCACTGGTAAGTGTATTGGGTGGTACACACCACATGTGTGTGTATAACACACACAGAGGCTTTGGTGTTGATGCAATACACAGAGAATACTGTACACATGGATGCATGTACCTGTGCAAGGAACCCATTTTAGCCTATGTAATTCCACCAAGACAGAACAGGCATAACAACACATTGGGAAATAAGCAGTCTGCTAGTTTAATGTTATTGATGATGGTAATGGCAGGGTATATGTCCTCTTCCCCAATGTAGTGTAATCCTCAACTTAGTATACATAGACTGATACAGGATGGGGAAAATAAGAGAAAAAACTAGGGATAGTCTGTAAACTCAGGGACAGGTAAGTACTATGGTGGAATGTCAGGGTGTGTGTGGGTTGCACAGCCCTACCCTTTGGAGGGTGAGAGGTGCTGTAGAACTGCAGATAGTGTGATAAACAACTACTTAACCTGTTAACATGCACTGTACAGTTTTACTGTCAGCTAAGCGGGGGGATACACTCAACAGTAACTGCAATGATGGTGGCTCTGTCCACAAGAGCCACACCCAGCTATTTATACCAACCCCAGTATTGCTGTATACCTATACAGTGGGGAAAAGGACATTTGCACATCTACCACTAGTTGTGATGGAATGTATTTCCATAGGATGATACCTGTGAAATGTTAGCATTTGCCAGGTAGTTCTCAGACAGATGACCTCCTAGGACATGTATATTCTGCAAACAGAAGTAGATTCTTTCATATACACACACAGTCTCACTTGGCGACACTGGAACTAAAACCCCTATCTAGGTATGTAGCACTACTGATGTGTGTATCCTTAATTGCACACACAACACAGCTTTTAGGATGAGGTGTGTTCCAGGTTACATGTTATGTGAAGAACATCCCAAGGCCTGTACAGTATGGTAATGGAGGATGTATTGGTTGTTTATGGACAATACATAGTGTGACATACTGTCATATACACATTGACAAACACATAACAGTCATACACACATCTGAGAGACCTGGGCTTATCATTGCTAACTACCTTGTCAGTGTGTCCATTCTGTTACAGATAAGTTGCACACAGGACATCCATAACTGGGCTAGATAGTGTTATCATTTACCTGTATGGTTGATGGTGAGAGTGGTCCTCATACAGTGGAACATGGAACATGTAATGGGAGTACAGTGGTTTGAAGACAGTATACCCATCACCCACACCCCACAGTGGATATTGTATGCACTGAAACCAATGATAACACTCTGAAATACCCACCATCACACATTGACCAGGACTGCAATACAACCCATTGTCTATCCCAAGAGTGCTACTACAGGGATGTGTATCTAATGCACATGCCACAGGGATAGTAGGGTGATGCATTGTCATGGCTCTCCTATGGTCAGCAACATCACTATCCCTAATACTGTGTGGCAAAGCATATTGTATTAGGAGAATATGGCATCAGAATGCAGTATTCTACAAATATACACACATGCACACATATACACACTTGCCAGAACTCAGAGGGTATCCCATGCTTATCAACCCATTTGTACAACAGTGTTGTGGTGGTACTGCAAACCTCAGGTATCCCATAGGAAGAAGAGTGTAACAAGGTACATGTAATGTCCGGTACAGCAGCAGCCACATTTAACTATGGCAATGGGGGTGTGGTGGGTGTGAAGGGCCTCAGGGTATTATCAACTACAGGTCTACAAACACACAGACACTGTTATTCTCAGTAATGCACACATACACATTTGTCAGTACTGAGGTCCATCGGTGCAGGTGTTCATAGGTGTGTACAAGATTATTGTCCATGAAGAGATGTGAAGTGTAGGGGATTTGTGTACAGTGGTATCATGCCACCTGCAATGTGCCAGCAGACCATCTATCAACAGATACCAAAAGAGTGATCCTCAGAGTGAAAGTTACATGCAACATCCAATCATCTGGTTGCCTCTTGTAGAGGGCCAGTGAGGTGCTCCAGTTGACATGTATGCAGCATGTATTACATAACATGATCAGTGTCTGTCTTTGAGACCTGTACCCAAGCATGTTCTATTGACTATGGTAGTGTAGTTGAGGTATCCATGGCAAGTGGTGCATACAGGGTGTGGATTCCCAGCTGTAGCATTCATAACACAGCTGAGCAGCCATGTCAGTGTCAGTCAAGCATAGGTTGCCTGTAAGCAGCCAAGATGGATACCTGACATCTGCACATCTGTGCAGAGGAAAGGCAGACATCAGTTAGCCAAATGGCTATGCATTGGGATGAATGTGTTGACAGATAGACATCTGACACTGATAGGTATGCCATTACTACATGACAGCATCCCTCAATGACATGTCCTATACACACATTAGTCTACAGTTAATATCCACGTCAGTTAAATATCCAGTAGGAAATATTTAGTGCGACACAGCTCACATACCAAGAACATGACAGTGAGGACTCAAGAGTCCATGTTTGCAAGAATGGGGTGTTTGGTTCCAGTACTACAATCTGCAATATACTCTTACCTGGGAAACCACTGTGGGCAGTAGTAATGTAATGATAGACTACATGCCAGTGTGACTGCATGTAACCTGGGATACTATCCATGTATGCAACTCATTCAAATGGAAAAGAGTGTTGTATAAGCCATATATACTCAGGTGTACCAGACAGTAGACTCACACCCCTTGCTTCTGTAATGACAGCACATAGACACATGTAATGTACACAGAAATAAATACAGCTATTAAAGATGTCATTACCCTGCTATTTTATCAGACTAGAATGTGAGCACTGGTTATCAGGGCCAAGCTATGCTTAGCAGGTGTAAGAACTGCTTAAATGTAAATGCTAAGCAGATTTGTGCACTGATAAGCGAAGCCTACACGGTGTAAGCGCCTGTATATTTAAACGTGTTAGCAGCGCTTACCATCGCACAGACATGGGCACAACTGCTTAAAGCTGCTCAAAACTGTCTTAACCACTCTGTAACCAACAGCCCTTTCTCTGCTCAGCAACAAAATAAACATCTCTTACAGGTCCTGAACCCTGTACACTATAGACACAGCAGTTAACCACTACGCCATCACAACTATGAAGACAGTTGTTGTTTTTTACAATATATCTGTCCGTACACATAATGAATAGTATTGAACAACTGCTATGATTTCTACAATTTTGTAGTACTTGTTAGCGATATTACTGTTGAATCATGTGTGTTGTTATATCTAAATATATACATATCAGATAACTACGGTGTGATACATTTGGGAAGGTATATAGAACAGTCATGTTTACACATAAGGATATGGCTATATATATATATATATATATATATATATATATATATATATATATATATATACATGTACATGTACATTCACATATATATTCATATATATATATGTATTTATATACATCTGTATATTGCGTTTTATATATATATATATATATATATATATATATATATATATATATATATATATATAATTTTATTTTATTTATTTTTATTTTACATTTGTTGACCAGGCTAGAGTAACTGGATACATGTCCATTTTCAGTAGAGGCCCGGGGAGAAAAGCTCCAGACAAACATTATAAACATTAAAGATTAATAGTGGAATTACATTAACAATTGTAAACATTGAAACCAAATAAGAGTAAGGAGGGAAAAAAATAAATTGATAAAAAAAAAATGTTTTTTTTTTTTTTTTTTTTTTTTTTTTTTATTTGTGGATAAAATTACTCTTAGTAAGTGTGGCGTAGTGAAAAATTGATTAAGGGTAGTTTGTTAAAAAAGGTATAATATACTTGTAAACATTGAAATTATATGCAAACCTTTGTAAACAGGAGAAAATAGGAAGGTTGAAGAGGAAGTAGGTTGAAGAAAGGAAAAGTCAGAGAGCAATAAAAAAGGAGATCAGTAATCTACATTAGTGGGGTAAAGGGTGAAAGTGGACCCTAGGGAGTAGGAAGATAGAAGTGAAAGAGGAAGCAATTAGTCAGGGTTTGTGCAGGGGCACATCCAGTGAGATTTTAGGTGAAGTTTGAGTCTTAGTTTAAAGAGAGAAAGGGATGGTATTTGAGTTAGGTCTGTTGGTAGGAGGTTCCAGCGTTTGCCAACAGTGTTTGAGAAAATGCTATCACCTGACAAGTTATTAGACTTTGTAGTACAAACAAGTAATCTAGTAGAGGAACATAGTGAAGTTAGATTTGTGTATGGGGTGATAAGGTTAGTGAGAATAGGAGTATTTTAGGTTGATAAAAGATTTTGTGAGCAATGATGAGTTGGGAAAGTGTTAGTAAGCTAGGTAATTCAAGCCAGTTGAGTTGCTTAAGATTAAGACAATGGTGTGTCTTGTATGGATTGCTGGTAGCAAACATGGCGATATTGTTATAGGCATGAGAAATTTTTTGGAGGTTAGTTCTTTTTAGATTAGTATAAATAGATGAAGCATAGAGAAGTGTAGAGATTGAGAGTGGGCAATGGTGGTTCTGGCTTGAGGAGTAAGGAAAGGTTTGATTCTGTATAAGGAACCAATTTTTCTGTTCACTGCTTGTATGGTGTTGTTAATGTGTATATCATAGGTGAGGTTGTTGTCGATTGTCACTCCTAGAAGTTTGGTAGATTGTTCAGGTGTTATCAGGGTGCCTTTGCTAGATACAATAGAGAGATCAGTAGGTGGGGACCTATTGGTAGGTGGAAATAGTAGCAGTTTGGTTTTTTTGGCATTCAAAAGAAGGCAACGTTTTAGGAACCATTCTTCAACCATGTTAAATACTTTTTGGGTTATGTAGTGGAGGTCTGAGGTGGAGTTAGCAGAGCATATAAGTGTGGAATCGTCGGCATATTGAATACAGGTGGCTTCAGGGACTGCAATGTGAAGGTCGTTAATAAATAGTGAAAAAAGAAGAGGTCCCAGAATTGAGCCCTGGGGGACTCCTATGGAGACTGGTAGAAGGGATGATAGTTTATGTTGCCAGACAACTGCTTGTTGCCTATTGTTAAGGTAAGATTTGAACCATTGAATAGCTGGGGGGTCGAGAGCCAGAAGTTCAAGGGTATTTATCAGTAGGGGATGGTTGACCATGTCAAAAGCCTTTGACAGGTCGATGAAAAGAGCAGAAGAGAGGGTGTTGTTATTACGGTTTTTATTGATGGTATCAGTGAAGGATAGAAAGGCGGTGGTGGTGCTGTGAAATGGCCTAAAGCCATGTTGGCAAGTAGCCAAAATATTGTGTTTCATTAAGTGGTTAAGTAACTGATGGTGAATACATTTTTCCATGACTTTAGCTAAGGGTGAAAGAAGAGCTATTGGTCTGTAGTTAGAATAGTCAGTGGATTTACCACCTTTATGAAGTGGGATGATATGGGAGACCTTCCAAATTTCAGGGATGATACCTTCATTAATGGTTCTATTTAGTAGGATGGATATGGGAAAGGCAATGGATTTCGCTGCTATTTGCAGATACTCAGCAGGTAATTGGTCTTCTGAGGGGGAAGAAGGTTTAAGCTTTAGGAGGATTTTATAGATAGAGTTAGTAGAGATGGGGTGAAATGTGAAAGTTGGTAGTGGTATAGCACTATGGGAAGTTTGGTTCATATTTTCAGAAGAAAGCTGGCTTGCTAAGGACTGGATGGCGCCTGTAAAGTAGGTGTTGAAATTATTCGCAGTTTGGAGTGGGGTGTTTTGGTCAGCATCATGAGGAGATGGTGTACTACAGTGACCAGGTTTAAGGAGACTATTGATGCTTGCCCAGAATTTCTGAGGTTGCTTTTGGTGCGTTTGTTGAAGCTTGCTATAGTAGTTCTTTTTGTCAGATAGTATAGCCTTTGTTGTCATATTTCTAAATTGTCTAAAGATTTGTCTATCAGGGGAGGTTCTGTTAGTTCTCCAATTATGCCAAGCTTTATTTCTTTGTAGTATTTTATTCTTAGTTTCAAGTGTTAGCCATGGGGCTGGTTTGAATTTCATTCTAATAGATCGTTGGGGTGCATGCCTATCTAGGATAGCAAGAAATTGCGAGTTAAAATATGTGACAGCTTCATTGAGTGGAAGGTTTTTAACAGGTTTCCAATCACAAGCTCTAAGTTCGTTCTGGAAGAGTTCAGGGTTGAAATGTTTCTTAGACCGAATTGTTCTATATGTTGGGGTGATAAAGATATCATTTTTTTGTCTTATTATGTAGGTAAGCATGTGATCACTAAGATCGTCTGGTAAGGTACCTACCTTGTAAGTAGTTGGGTTTTTATTTGTGAGTATCCAGTCTAAGGTACTCTCTTTGTTAGTAGGTTTATTAATTCTGGTCGTTAGGTTGATAGTTTGAGTAAAACCATGGAGATTAATGTGTGTGGAGGGGTTAATGGTATTAATGGTTTTCCAGTCATAATTAAAGTCACCTAGTACTATTGTTTCCTGTGGGTAATTTGTAGACACCCATCCAAGGATTTCTTCAATAATTATGTTGTTATTACCAGGGGGTAAGTAGAGACAAATTATATAGATGGATTTTTTAAGGTTAATCTGCAGTTTAGAGATGAGGATTTCAGCTTTATTTTGCAAGGGTGGGATGTCATTAATAGAGGAGATCTGGAGTCCATTTTTGTAAAGGAGTGCTACTCCTCCTCCCTTACGCTTTAGGCGGTCCTGCCTCAGAATGTTGTAGCCAGGAGGAATTATTTTGTTATCCTTCATTCCTGGCTTTAACCAAGTTTCTGTAAGGCAGAAAATGTCAATTGAGTGAGTTTCAAGTAGAGCATGAATGTGGGCAATTTTGTTATTTATACTGCGAGTATTTAGGTGCGCTATTAGTAGGGAGTTAGTAAGTTTATTTAGACTAGTGGGATTTTGGTCAGATGTGTGGTGGTTATTTAGTGAAACTGCTATGGTAGGGCCTGGATTAGGGTGTATGTCCCCATCCTTTAAAAGATGCTTTATGGATGAGGATATGGGGTAATGTGGGACGTTTGTGAGAAGTTTCCATTTCTTTGTGTTCAGGTTCAGAAGCTTTATATGGATACATCGATGGTATTGTGGTGACAAGTAACAAGGAGAGGAAATTATGTTTATGTGTTTGTGGGAGTAGACTATATTTGGTGTGGTAATGTGTTTTGGAGGGAGGTTATATACATTTATGTATGTATATCATATAGGTATATATATATATATATATATATATATATATATATATATATATAGATATCTACAGATATCTACATATATATATATATATATATATATATATATATATATACATATATATACCTATATGATATACATACATATATACACATATACATATATGTATATACATATCCGTGGTGGTACAGTGGTAGAGTTGTTACCTCACAGCAAGAGGTTCTCCTGTTTGATTCTCAGCTGGAGTGCCTTCTGTGTGGAGTCTGCATGTCCTTCCCATGGTTGAGTGGCCTCCAAAAGACATGCGTGAATGGGTGTGCCTTTGCTGAAGGTTGGGCATTGGACTGGCAACTCGGCATCATAAAAATCGACTGCCAATTGTTAGCAGACAGCAGTTCTGCTGTGCTGACCCCTAACCGGGAAAAGACAGACTGACAAACAACATTTATAGATATATGTATATATATATTTATATATATATATATATATATATATATATATATATATATATATATATATATATATATACGTGTGTGTGTGTGTGTGTGTGTGTGTGTGTGTGTGTGTGTGTGTGTGTGTGTGTGTAGACAATAACTTTAAAACCATGCCCGGGCTAAGAGAAGAGATCTGTAAAATAGATGAAATCTTGCATAAGGACTATCATAGCAAGATTGGGGAAAGGGTTGAATATCACACACTCTTCTCTGAATTGCAGAAACATGAAGAGGTTATAATCAATCGTAAAAACCACAAGCTTAAGAGAGATGCTGCTGTGTATGAAAATGACACAGCATATGTTGATTTTTGTATGTTTAATAAATGCACAAACCAGGATAAATTTAAAATATAAAATAATCAGACCAAACGTTTTTTCCTTTAAGAACCACACCAATGTAGTCCACGCCCCTAGAATCAAGAACCTTCAAGCTACATCTGATGTCAGAGTTTTAAATAGGGAAAGAAACAATGTTTCTGTAACAGATATTGTGGAAGCAGTAGCTTCTAGTGTTGGCAATGGACTGTTTGTTAACAACTCTGCAATAACCAATGATGAAAATGATGGTTGGGGTAGAACCAAGACTTTTTTAGCTGAGGAGAAGGAGGGCAGGAGCCAGAGAATGTGCACAATAAGGAGAAGAGAACGAACAGTGTTAAATTCTTCAATGGACAATTAAATAGGTATCCCGTACCTGTAAACAATATCTATATAAATCTCAGGTTAATACACAAAATAAATAATGTATTTTGTTTATTAGCCTGCCACGTGGAACCACCATGTTTTATTTTGATTTGTTTACTTTGTTATTTCACTGTTGGTTCCCTTGTCTTTTTTGGAGATTTGTTTTTTTAATGTTATAAACCTGTTTACTTTTATTTTAAATGAAAATCATTTAACAGTTTTAAATTTGGGCTTAAACTTTGTACCCTCAAGGAGGGCAAACATAGCAAATACTGTGTTAAGCCTTAAAAAGTATACAAGGTCTTTAAACCTGAATTATGTATTTAAAGATATTGTTAGTAACAGCACTAAATATGTATAGCCTTCATGCTACAACCCTATTTTACTGCATACTATCAAAGTTTTTGAATCAACTTGTGAAAGTGAAATAAGGAATGCTATCGGGGAGGGGGCAAAGAAAAGAAAAATGTATCACAATTTATCCAAGGAAGAAAATAAAGCCCTGAAAGAAATACAGGAGAATGTTAACTTAAGAGTAATGAAGAGTGACAAGGGGGTCATCTTAGTCTTAATGAACCAAGAGGAATATGTTACCCATATAAAGAAAATGTTAGATAACAATTTCCAATACAGACTAACAGACATGGTGGAAGTAGCTAAGAGCTACAGATGTGTTTACTCTTTTTTGTTTGAGAGTTTATTGAACAGTAATTTAGAGAAGGGCCTTTATGACTTATGTCATATAGACAATCCCATATTAGCTTCCTTCTTTGGAATTCGGAAAACCCATAAAAGTAAAACTTGTCCGCCATTCAGACCTATCATATCTGCCCCAAATTATATCACAGAAGGTATTTCCTTATTGATGGACTCTAAGTTAAATTCTATTGTTCAAAAAATGAATTCATACTTGAAAGACTCATGGGACTTTTTAAACAGTGTTAGGAAACATATTTCAGTGTCAGCTTTTGATTCCACTACACAAGTGATGTTTAGTCTTGATGTTGTATCTCTTTTCACTTGTATCCCCCACTTTGAAGGAGTGGAACACATTAGAGAATATTTAAACAAATTTTCCACATTTAATAATTCTGAAAGCAATTTTTACTGTGAATTAATAGATGTTCTACTAAACAATATTTTTTTTGTATTTAACAAGAAAATATACAAACAAATTCAGGGGGTAGCTATGGGGTCCCCTGCAGCCCCATCCTTTGTGAACATTGTGATGGGTCACTGGGAGTGTACTGAGTTAGAACCACTAGTCATGGAATACCAGATTATATTTTTTAAGAGCTTTATTGATGACTTGCTTTTTGTCATGGTTGGGGATGTACAAAATGTGCAAAGTTTTGCTGACACCCTTAATTCCATGTCAGGATATTTAAAGTTTGTCCTGGGGGGTGCGGGACAAAAAGTCAATTTTTTAGATGTGATTCTGGAGTGGGATGTTAAGCTTTATAAGTTAGTAAATAGGATTTTCAATAAAGAAACTTTCACCAGCAGTTACTTGCATTATACCAGCATGCACCCTCGCTATATGAAGAACATTCCAAAAGGACAGCTCATAAGAGCTTGTCGAAAGACACGTGAAATGGGTGACTTTTTGAAGGAAATAGAATTTATTATTACCTTGTTTGTTGAATGAGGGTATAGTAAGACCCTGTTAAAAGAGCAGGCTGAATATGTTATACAGAAGAGGGGCAGTCTCTTTTCAGCTATCCTTGAGTGTGGGTTTTCTAACACTAGCACAAAACAGAACCAAGACAGGAATACATCAGATGCTGGTAATTACTTCTGTTTGGACATGACAATAGACAGTGGTATTATCAGAAATATTATTTCTGACAACTGGAAAATCCTAAAGGGAAATAAAGATTTACAATCTATCATAGGGACGTAACCGAAGTCTAGATATAAAAATCAAAACAATTTGAAAAATATTTTTGAAAGAGAGGGAAACAAAGTGGGATATTGTCCCAATAGTACACAGACAAAATGGGGCATGTACAAGTGTGGGAATTGTAACATATGCAGATATATTTCTGAAGGTCCCGTAGTTCATTTAGAACACTTACCTTACACTTTGAGAGTTCCAGGATATTTTAACTGTAACAGTAAAGGAGTTGTGTACATTGCTATGTGTGCACATTGCAGTGCAGTCTACACTGGTATGACTACAAGATCCCTATGCACTAGAATAAAAGAGCATTACTATAACATTAGAAATCAAGACAAGACAAATGCTTTTTATAAGCATACTACCATATGTCCTACATATAATAAATTTTTGTTTTCTGTGCTGGAACAAGGAAGTCACGACTTCAGAGGTGGCGATTTCAAAACAAATCTTGAACAAAAGGAGGCTTTATGGCAGATTAAACTTAATTCAGACAAAAAACCTGGTATAACTGATGCTGACAACATTAGATGTTTTTTGAAAGACTGTAGAGTCTATATAAGGAAATAACTTCCTGAGCTCGGAAATTTTATTAATTGTGTAATTGTTTAAGTGGAAAAATTAGTTCATTGTTTGAGAAGTATTTCAAAACTGTTTTTAAAAGTGATGTTGAGTATGTACATTTTATTCTGAAGAAGTTTGGTTAAGAAAGCGTGGATTAAAAGTTTTATTACACTAACATCGTGTGGATTTCACTCTGTTTTTCCTGCATCTTCCATTTTGTTTTATTTTTAATTTTTGTGGTTATTCAGGAGCATTTCTGCATTTTTGGTGATATATATATATATATATATATATATATATATATATATATATATATATATATGTGTGTGTGTGCGTGTGTGTTTAACATATGTCCAGAACATGTAGTGGAGTCATACCTCAGCACCAGTAGTCGCAACCTCTTAGTGCAAGGAGATGTCATGTAAGTACTGCAGGTATAAATGTAGACTGTTGCTACTGTAACAGGGGTTGTCTTAACAGAAATGTTGTGTGTGGGATGTCACTTCTGATATTGACATGTACGCCATCAGTTACTGACAGACATCATAAGATCATCATAGTGCAGTACCACAGATATCACAGTAATGGTCCTGTGGAATACAGAAGAGATATGGTCAATAAATATGGACAGTCTGACACACTCTGGTCAGTCTAGAGGTATATACAGAATCCCTTAGTGTAAGACATGTGGGCCAAGGCTGATAAAGTGGATGTTAACTGCCATGTAAATGGGGATATCACGTAAATACTGGAATAGATATGTTCACACAGTTTATGCATTCACACACTCCTGTCTGTCCTGACGCATAATAACCAGAGGAGCAGATATCACAAGCTCACATACTATCCACTAGTTAGTGACATACATCTGTACAGCATCCCACTGCTTTGTCAGAAATACACAACAGTTATGGTGGCCCAGCAGTACTACATCTGACAAATATCTGGACATAACATCACACTGCGTAAGTACACTGCGCTGCTAAACATGACACAAAGCACTGTGCAAATTACAGGCAGACTGCCACAACACTGGCCTATATTCCTTATGGGGGAATACACCATGTACCTGCAAATATAGCAGGCTCTACAGGCATGTAACAGCACAGAGTAACAGATACCTGTGTGAAAGCGCATACCCACAACCAATCTGAATACAGCCACAGCCACATATGGTAAGCATGCTTAATATTACAGTATATGGACTGTGTGATCAACACCATCCTCATATGTGCCATTCACACACTAACCCTACATATACTGGGCCAATACACAACATATTCTGATGCCTAACTGTGGTATGGGACATGTGTGGGTTTGGCCCTACAAACATGTACACCGATAGGATACCATACACTGGAGCAGCATGCAACATCAGATAGAACAGGACCAAGAACAATGACATCTAACACAGTCTGTACACAGGCCAATGTACATATTCACAATATACGCTCTGTCGACTATCACCACAGACCTCACTACTGTACACACTACAACAGAATGTCCAGGTTTTGTCCTCAGATATAAGACCTACTATACATAACATGTCTAGCAGTCTGATATCTCACTGGTGTATCAGGTATGATGTCAGTAAATAATGGTGTACTGAATATATGCACCTCTTACTGCATGGCATACATACAAAGGTTGACAGAGTTGTGGCTGGAGGCACAAACACAGGGCCAATATTGACATGTTGCTGTGACAAACTCATACATTTACTGGTATAACAGGGTTTGTTGTGACATATGTCCGATGAGGGATATGAAGTCAGTAACTCACATGGCTGTCACCATGTACTGACTGCAACCCTGAGAGTATGCTACTGCATTTCTAAAGATAGGACATCTGTGAGTAGCACAACACATGTAAGACTCCAACCACTGGCCAGTCCACAGATAGCCCTACAGGTGAGAGTTTCCTCAACCATATAACACTGTCATGACAAGTATTAAATCATGTAGATCAGCCATATCCACACAAACCCTGTTAAACCAACATTATCTCAAATGTAGAAGAGCAAGACTTACATACTGTCTTCATGTCTGGAACATCCCCCTCCTATTTGTTGGCCTGTCTCCACAGTGTGTGTTGTAAGAGGTCTATCCCACTACCCTCTGTGATGCTGTTTGCCAAACACCAACATGAAGTCCTACTCACAGTGATTGAAAAGGGCCAACATCCACATAATGTTCCTAGTTATAGGAGTGTGTTTCCATGCAATTGGCTATGGGATCGTTACCTCAGCTGTTCCACATGCAATCAGCTAGTGGGGGATTGCAAGTCATGCACAGGCCATTAGCGGATCATGAGCATCACTTAGAAAACACAAGCTACTGCCTAAGCAAAGCAGGTGCACATTTCCACATCCACCAGAGAGGGAGTCAGAGAGACAGACAGATACAAAGTAAAAAAGTAAAAAAGGAAGGTGGTAGGAGAGTAAGAGCTAAGCATGTTTGTGTCACACACTTACCATTATGGGGTTTCACACCCCTCCCTGACTATGTATTGCTATTGCATTGTTATGCAGTTATTGCATGTGCCACATGGCTTACATGTTGGAGAGCTGTCCAAATGTATCTTTGAAGGTGAGTGACATCAGCAACAGTGATAAAGGGGGGGAAAGGTAATGGTAGTACATGTGCCTGTCCACAAAAGCAGGTGTCAAGAAAGACACAACCACACTCTCTCAGGGACTCACACACATTATCACAGTTGGTGGGTTCAGGATTACAATTCCTAATTAACTAGTTTATGCAGGTATCACATGCACCACAGAGGTTATCAGGCTGATATATGGGAAAAGGTTACATCAAGGTGACTGACATCAGAAGGCATGCTTCCGTAGGGCAATGGGAGGTGTAGTGAGTGTAAATGGCTTCCAAATCATTAATCTCCACACACACACGCACACACACACACACACACGCACACACGCACACACACACACACACACACACACACACACACACACACACACACACACACACACACACACACACACACGCACAGATTTGCCAGTAATGACATGCATGGGTTCATTGCAAGACTGTACAAGGCTAGGCAAAGGGTATATCTTGGCATCAGGCCACATGACAATAGTCTGCAGTGTGGCTCAGGGGTGTAGTCCCTGGATTGGCCCACACAGTTGGGTATTCTTTTCACCATACACTCATCTGGGTTACTATTGTGGCTGGCCAGTGCTGTGCAATGCTTTCCATGTATGTGTTCTATATTCCATAAAATGGGCGGTGTCTGGGATGTGCACATGTCCCACATGCATGCTCTTTGACATGTGGTAGTGTACCTGGGGTGTCTGGTGCATGTTGTGTGGACAGATTATCATCTGATGTGGCATTCCTGACCTCATGTGGTGAGAACTGGCTATGCAACTGAGGTTGGTGACATCTGTCCATACAGGGCATGTGTATAAGGCATGGTATTTGCTATGTGGGTTACATTTGGTGACTCTACAGTTGTTTCAGGCATCCAGTGAGAAACATAGTAAAGGACCACTGTAAGCAATTATTTGCCTATTGTAGGGATGGAACAGGGTGTCATTTCCTCTGTAGTCCACTGCAATCACACCATGGCTACTCTCTGTGAGCAATATGCAGGAAACTACCAACATAGTGGTTGTTGCCTAGCCTAGTGTGTTTGTGTATGAGACATGGGTGGAGAGTGTTCTCTGGGTTATACAAGGGTTGCCTTTATTGTTCTCCAAATCAGTAATGTCACATGTAGGGGTATGGATTATCTACACCAGTCTCTCTGCTATTTGACATTGTGATATCTAATAGGTCCTCAATATAATAAATTTGCAAAACCTACCCCACAATGAGTCCTGTTATTACACAATCACAGCTACCTCCCCACAGGATACTGATGACAAACACACACACACACACTTGAGTGTGCTGGGATTCAGACCCCTACCTAGCTATGTATTGCTATTACAGTGTTCTGCATTTATCTCACGGGCCATGGAGCTTATAGGGGTAGTCTTTCCCCAAAGGTGTATTTCAAGGTGAATTACATCATCAGGCTTCCCAAAGTAGGGCAATGGAAAGTGCAGTGACTGTGATTGGCCTGAAAAGCATTGATCCCTACACACACACACAAACACACACACACACACACACACACACACACACACACACACACACACACACACACACACACACACACACACACACACACACACACAGAGTCCTACAGTTGCCATGTCTGGGATTAGAACGCCTACCTAACTAGTGCATCACACTATAGGATTACATAGTTATAGCAAGCACCATGGAGCTTATAGGGTTAGCCCTTCTGCATGGGTGTATGTCAAGGTGAATGACATCATCAGGCCTGGCAAAGTAGGGCAATGGAAAGTGTAGTGACTGTGAATGGCCTCAAAAGCATTAATCCCTACACAGACTCTCACAGTTGCTATGTCTGGAATTAGAACTCCTTCCTAACTAGTACATCACACTATAGCATTACGTAGTTATAGCAAGCACCACAGAGCATATAGGGCTACTCTTTCCCCTAAGGTGTATTTCAAGGTGAATGACATCAGCAAGCTTGCCAATGTAAGGCAATGGAAAGTGTATTGACTGTGAATGGCCTCAAAATCATTGATCCCTACACAGACAAACAAACACACAATGTTTCACAGTTGCCATATCTGGGATTAGAACTCCTACCTAACTTGTACATCACACTATAGCATTATGCAGTTATAGCACATGGCACAGAACTTATGAGACTGCTCCTTCCCCAAATGTGTATTTCAAGGTGAATGACATCACTAGGCTTACCAAAGTAGGGCAATGGAAAGTGTACTGACTGTGAAT
Source organism: Protopterus annectens (assembly GCF_019279795.1). Taxonomy (NCBI): domain Eukaryota; kingdom Metazoa; phylum Chordata; order Ceratodontiformes; family Protopteridae; genus Protopterus; species Protopterus annectens. The sequence continues at coordinate 1,906,399,749 of NC_056728.1, forward strand.
GGCCTCAAAAGCATTGATTTGTACACAGAAAAACAAACACACACACACAGTTTCTCAGTTGCCATGTTTGGGATCAGACTTCCTACATAACTAGTACATCACACTATATCATTACACTGTTATAGCACACACCACAGAGATTATAGGACTACTCCTTCCCCAAAGGTGTATTTCAAGGTGAATGACATTAGCAGGCTTACCAAAGTAGGGCAATGGAAAGTGTACTGACTGTGAATGGCCTCAAAAGCATTGATCTCTACACAGATAAGCAAAGACACGTACACAGAGTTATACAGTTACCATGTTTGGGATGAGAACTCCTACGTAACTAGTACATGACACTAGAGTATTGTGCAGTTATAGTTTCATAGGCTCATAAGTAGGTACTAGGCTATTGGCCCTAGGGCCTATATAAGCCTAGCCAAAAAGGTACACTGGCTTTCGCCACACAAGAAAATTATTTTCCTGTGCACCTGCTGGGCAGAGCCACAGCGGTGATCCCCAGGGTGAATTTCCTATTTCTCATCCAATCATCAAGATTTTTCTTGAAGAGTTCTAATGAGTAGCTTTGTTTGATATAGATAGGTAGTTTGTTCCAAAGTGTGTGTAGTATTTGGGACAGGAATCTATCCCCTCCAGCATGTTCTGTTTATTGTAGTGACAAGATATAGGTCCCTAGAGCATGTAGCTTGGAGCGATTGGGATTTCTTTAAGCAGAGCATGTCCAACAGCTGTGGGGTTGACATAGCTTTGTATGTTAGGCAGAGATTGCCTCTGAGTAGGCAATATGTGACGAAATAAAGCTGGAGTTTTTTGAGATGGTCTGCATAGGGCATCTGTATGAGGCCAGTAATCCTCTTTGTGAGGAATTTCTGTGGCCTTTCCAGTTGTTGTAGATGTCTTGTGAGGTACATACCAAAAGGGGCATTGTACTCTATAATGGGTCTAATAAGTGACAAGTAGAAGGGAACAATGACCTCTATTTTTCCTGGATGAGAAACATTTTGTGATGAGGTGTGCCACATAGAAGGATTTCTTGACTACTGTGGTGATGTGATTATCAAAGGCGAGACTACTGTCCACCTGTGTCCCATAGTCTCTTGTCACATTTTCGGTGTTAAGTAGACCACCACCTATGTGGTAGCTCATGGGTACAAAGTTTTTACCAAAGGGGATGACAATGCACTTTTAGGCATTGAGCTTGAGGCCATGGCTTTGACACCAGCCATCTGTCTCCATGAGGCCCTTTTGTAGGATGTCCACATTGTTAGGAGCTTCGATTATGGGTCCTAGTTTGCAGTCATCTGCAAAGTTCGTTAGCCAAAGACCTTCTGTGTTAGCCTGTACTTCAGAAAAGTAAATACCAAACAGGAGAGGACAAAGGAATGAACCCTGTGGTACTCCACTTGTCACTGGTTGGAAGTCGGATTTGGAGTCTGCAACATTCACAGTGTGGGTTCTGTCAATAAGTCAATTGGCAACCCATCTTGTGTCATAGGGATTTATACCTAGTTTAGTGAGTTTATGTATAATTCTAGAGTGGCGGATGGTGTCAAAAGCCTTGGTGAGATGTAGCTAGGCTGTGTGAACCACATTACCCTCATATATGGCTTTGGTGACTGCTTCAAATAAGTCTATCAGGTTTAGGAGACATGATCTGCTTTTCACAAACCCAAACTGGGTGTGGTCCAGATTTTGGAGATTACCAATGTCTTTGTGTATAAGATCCATGGTGATACATTCCATGGTCTTGCAGACCAGGCTCATTAGGCTAATGGGGTGGTAGTTCCTTGGGTCCGTAGTGGCTCCCCCTTTGTGGGAGTGGGATAACTGTCACTTTGTGCCATTCAGTAGGCACAAAGCCTGAGGTGAGGCTATGATTGAACATGGTGCTTAGGTGGGGTGCCTGGGCTGTCAGGTCCCATGGATGCTTTGTTCTTGGCTTTGGAGAGTGTGGTTTTTACCTGTGCAGCTGTGCTTACAGGAACTTTGCATTCTTCCAGTATAGAGTTGGGCCCTTTAGGGGGTGAGAAGGGGGGGGTAAAGTTACCACTGAATCTATCTGCCAGGATGTTGGTAATATCAGTTGGTTCTGTATATTTAGTGCCATTGTGCTGTAACTCAGAACAGAACTGAGTGTTGCCATTGAGATACTTGACATAGCTATAGAATGTTTTGTGATTGTCTTTAGAATCATTGGCAATTTTGTTTTCTTAACTAGCTTTGGAGGAATTTATGAGGGATCTCAGCTTACTGAGGCTGACCAGGGAGTTCCTCCAATCATGGGATTTTACTCTTTTTTGCAACAGTTTCTTTCTTCTGTTGTAGATTTTGTTTATGGCAGGGGGCCACCAGATTGGCTTCCTTTTTTGGAGGATAGCATCTTGGTTCTGTTAGGGATAGCACAATCCATGCACTCGTGTAAGTGCTTATAAAGTGCTTATAGCATGCACCACAGAGCTTATAGGGCTACTCCTTCCCCAAAGGTGTATTTCAAGGTGAATGACATCAGCAGACTTGCCAAAGTAGGGGAATGGAAAGTGTAGTGACAGTGAATGGCCTCAAAAGCATTGCTCCCTACACAAATACACCAACTTCACAGTTGCCACGTCTGGGATTAGAACTCCTATCTAACTAGTACATCACACTATAACATTATGCAGTTATAGCACACACCACAGAGCTTATAGGTCTACTCCTTCCCCAAAGGTGTATTTCAAGATTAATGACATCAGCAGGCTTGCCAAAGTAGGGCATGGAAAGTGTAGTGACTGTGAATGGCCTCAAAATCATTGATCCCTACACACACACACACACACACACACACACACACACACACACACACACACACACACACACACACACAGAGTCTCACAGTTGCTATGTCTGGAACTAGAACTCCTACCTAACTAGTGCATCACACTATATCATTGCACAGTTATACCACACACCACAGAGCTTATAGGGCTACTCCTTCCCCAAATATGTATTTCAAGGTAAATGACATAATACAATACAATTATATTTACTTTGAAGGAGAATACTATAGGCAAACCCAGGGAGTGGCAATGGAGGCCGCGTGTGCCCCCATCTATGCTAATTTAGTAATGCTGGACTGGAAAACTGAAAATTGTTTAAGAGTGAATATTTCAGGTACATTAGACATTACACAAGATTTCTGGATGATATTTTCATACTTTGGGATGGACCCAAAAACATTATAGAAAAATGTATGAATTATTTAAATAGCACCAGTCAATTTTTAAAATTTACTTATAGTCATAGTTCTGAGGGTATAGCTTATCTTGATACATATGTCTCTGTTAACAACAATGGGTTTAAATCACGCATATTTAGGAAGAATACTTTTTCTAATAATTATTTGGAATATTCAAGTAATCATCCTTTTAAAACTAAGAATAGCATTTTCAAGGAACAGTGCATTTGTGCTGCTAGAATGACTTCTATATATAAAGATATGATAGAGGAAATAGAATTCATTTGTAGTTTATTTAGCACTAGGGGGTACCCTTTGACTTTAATGAATGAGATAAAAACCTACGTGATTGGTGAATGGGGGAAAAATTTACCCCAGTGTTGGGGAAACCATTAATGAATAAGACCACAGGAAAAGAGAGTGATGTTACATATAATCGAGCATGTATCTTGGAATACACTCCTCAAGTTAAACAAATCAAACAGATTTTAAATAAATATTGGAACATTCTGTCTGTGGACAGGGATTGAAAAGAAATTGTAGGGGAGACTCCTATATTTGTATACAAAATGGGAACTAATATGAAGTCATTCTTTGAGAGGAATAATGTTGTAGGACAATTGAATTTGCAGCAAAAGGGAACTAGGAAATGTGATAGTTGCGGTCAACGTCATACTAGAAAAAGAAAGCATTATATTAGATAACATTAATAGGATGAGAATAACTTTCAGTAATGATAATTGTAGTACTAACAACATTATATATATGGCAAAATGTGTAATATGTCCAGGTTTCTACATAGGGAAAACTGAAAGAATGTTTAAAAAAAATAATTTATGACCATTTATATGCAATTAGAAAAAAACGACAGCACTAATGCACTTTACAGACATATAGCTACATGTGGGAACAGTCATATTTTTAGATTTGCCATCTTGGAACAAGTGAAAACAAATAATAGAGGATGGAACAGCAAAGGCCTCTTGGCAGAGAAAGAAGTGAGATGACAAATATTAACGGATGCATCAACTATGCCGGGTTTGAATGATTATTTTATTATCAAACCTATTTTGCAGAGGTTAAATAATATATTTTGGATGTATCAAATGTATAAACTTTGTTAATAAATTAAGATCAAACTCTTGTATTGTCCCTATTGTTCATGTATTAGAATTAGATTTATTATGGCACATGCAATTGAGCTAATTTGAGGTATCTTTACAATTTTTATGTGGTCCACTAAATTTAGTATAGAGCACATATACACATATGTATCCCATAGGACATCATGTGGATATACAGCATTTTTATAACATATTTTTAGATTAAACAAATGATGCAGATGTTAGATCGGAAGGAATTATAGTATACACATTTTAATTATATTTATTAGATTTATATGAGTATTCTAGTCATAATGTATAGATTTTTTTATGAATTGTGAGAAGTTTTGAACTGATGTATAAAAGTTTGATAGGTAGATTCAGAATTTGCATTACTAAACCAACAGTCATGGAATGTAAATTGAATGGTTTCTGTAATGGTTATTGTAATATTTTTTAATAACATAAGGTTGTTGTAAATGTGTATCAGTGGAATTACAATACACTACATACATTCAGTATTTAGATTGTATCAAATATACAGTATGTTTCTTTAAAAAAAATAAAAATTTGATATACTAGTTTGGCGCCAAAAAATGTATAAATTAACAGTTTGATGATTGAACAATTGATTCTGATGAAGTCCACATTGCAGTGGATGAAAGCGCTAGATCCATATTATTAAATACTTTGTGTTGTTATTCGAATATTAAACAGGTTGCATTATTGCTGGTGCGAGTGAGCATCTTCCTTTAGGCACCCTATATATAGTGATTATATATTTTACGATGTCTGAGATTAGAAATCCTACCTAACTAGTACATCACACAGCATTATGCAGTTATAGCACACGCCACAGAGCTCATAGGGCTCCTCTTTTACCAAAGGTGTATTTCAAGGTGAATGACATAAGCAGGTTTGCCAAAGTACAGCAATGGGGAGTGTAGTATGTGTGAATGGGCCATAAACCATTCATCTGGAAGCACACACACAACACTCAGTCACACACAGGTTTACATTTAACAGGAATGTGTATACAACTGCTAGATGAATAATGACTTGTACAGTCATGTTACACAGTCATCACAAGCACCACAGACACTATAGTGCTGAGGGATACCAGAAGCAAATGTCTTCAGTGATAGACATTTGCACATCTAATGGCCATTTGGATGTGTGGTGGGTGGGACAGGCCTCATGATTGGAAGCTCTTTGTTACTGTCTGCCACTCTCTTCTGCACATCTATGTGTGTGTGTTTTTATGGCCTATTATAGTGTGTTGTCCTTGGATATATGTGTGTATTCCTATCCAATGTGTGTCCAAAGCAGGACTGGTGTATAATGTGGAGTGTGTGCACAAACATCTGCAACTGACAGATATGTATAGTCCACTGTTGTTGCCAGACATGGGCTTCATTTCTATAAGTGTGGGAGCATGCCCAGTATGACCTTTCAGTATTTTGTTGTCAGTCATTGGCTTCGTTTCTCTAAGTGTGGGAGCATCCTCAGTATGACCTTCTGTATTGGATGTGTGAATCCATTCCAGGTAGGTTGTACTCCAGTGCAGGCATTAGTGTTCTACACCTACAGCTAGCAACCTTTTTCTGCAGGATATTTGTAGATCGGTTCTCAATATGGGGTCACAATGGGTAAAGGATTGTGGGATACTGTAACAAATCGTGTGTGTGCTGCTTCTGCTACATGGTTTTGGTGTTAGCAGAGATATTCAGACATATGACCTGTTTTACACTGTCATGTTTTATGTCATCAACTACTGACAGGTATACATAATTGCTTGCAGTAATTTCCTGGGGAACACAAGATGAATGAGGCTGTGTCCAGTATTGTGGTCTGCAGCCTACATATTCTTGCACAATCATATCATTCTGGAGTGGGAGCTGCAGACACTTGCTGATGGGTCTGTGTAAATGGTTCAGCACCTTGGAACTGTGGTGGGCGAGGATCCCATTTGTGTACATCCATCAACGTGACAGTTTGGCCATATCCTGCTGTGGCCATACCTCACTGCTGTACAGATTCACACAGATTACCCAGAGGCAGTGCTCATATTTCTGGTATTACCCCTTCACATTGTGGTTTACGAGCAGGTTTGTAGCCACCCATTCCTGTGTTTACAGGCAGGGATAATATGTGCCCACATCTGAGTTTCAGACTTTGCACCCTCCATGGCATCCATGCTTCTACCCCCCTCTGTTATTCTATCCTCTCCTGAACATTATGCAAACATTATCTGATAAGTATCCCTATAGTTATCTCTTCATCCCAGCAGTATTTAGGGGTTGGTCCACAGTTCATGCAGTAGGACATGGTGGACATGCTACTGGGATTTGTCAACATGGCCTTGCATTTGTGTTCTGTGGACTGTGTTATGTTGTTATTTGTGAGTCCATAAGATAACATACATTGGCAGTACAGGTGAGTCACAGGCCTTTGACAGAGAACTGTAGGGATTTGGTAGTAATGCTGGCCATCTGTTACAGGCTGGTGTATTGTGTCACTCCTACAGTCCCAGGCTGCAAGCCACTATATTCCCCTGGGGTGACAGGGTAGGTGTGCAAGGTGTTAATGTCAATAGTTTCTGTCCTTATTGATCCATTGGTGAGGATGCTGGTAGGGTGCTGCTTACAGCTAGGGACACACCTGCATGTGTCACCTCTTCAGCGTGCTGCATTCTGTGGCTATTCCCATAAGGTGGAGGTCATATTGTACTCATTCCCAACAGCAGGAATAAGACCTGTGAGGTTCCCATGGCTGATGGTGGGGTGAGCTGGGTGCATGTGTGCTATGGAAACTACTTGCAGATGACTCACAGGTATATGTGGGGCATTCCACTTATGCTGACTTGTGCAGGGACGTCAGCAGTTTCTCAGTACTTCATACCTGTGCCTTTTGTGATCTGCCAGTGTTTGGCCAGTCTACATCAGTATTCCATACTACACAGCCAACTAATGTGCTGCTAACCTGTATGTACAATTCCAAAGGTGAGTCCATTTGACAGTAGCAATTTATACACTCTCTGTCTAGGGTACTTCCACCTGTGTACTGTTTGTATGTCTGGGCCCACATTCATGACATGTCCATCTTTCAGATGGTGACAGATATTACATCTGAACAATTAATATAGATTACTGCTGGATTGTGTCTTGCTGGGATGCATTGTGTTTGGTACTGCAGTTGTGGGAACTTGGCCCTGTCATCAATAGTACTGGCCATTGGCCACCAGGACACAACCCTCTATGCCTACATGCTGACTACTTTCACACAATATACACCACTCCAACCTAACATAACACACAGAGCCCCGCATATTGTACATGTGCTACAATCTATCCTGCTACTTTGGCCAGATCAGGTAATCTGTGCTCCACTGTTATTATACCTACACATACATGTTACTACATTTCTACATATGATTGTGGGGGGGGGGCGCGCACCTGACAACTGTAAACATTTGCTATGACTGTATCAGCATTTTGGGAACTCCATTTCATTCTATATTCTGACCTATCCTGCAGACTAGAGGCATATCAGTGTACTACAGTTCTTGGGTTTTATTGACCTACATATCAGTGCATTACAGTTCTTAGGTTTTATTGACCTACATTTCAGTTTCAGATTTCTTACCTTTCAGAACTAATATACCACTGCCTGACCTGTTGTAGTCTGTCTGTGTAGGTCAGGAGGGGGGCTGTTCTCCATAGCCATCAATCAGAGGTCTTTCCACAGCCTTTCTTTGTGTTTGTCTACACCTGTCCTGCTGGCTGAGGCTGTTGTTGGGTATGTGAGCCTCACTGACATGAATGTGTGTGTCCTATGGACACATATTTGGCCCACCATATGTCCTGCAGTGGGTTTTGTCACCTTGTCTAGTACTGCCTTCTATGTTGACAGCAGCATTTGTTAAGGATTTCATGCTGCTGATATAGGTGTCTACTATCTGCTGTCATCCCATTCAGCCACCCGATTCCCTAACATGCTCACATCCATACCATAGATGCAGGTAGCAGAACATGCTACTACATTCAGCAATTGATAGTGAGCGTGACTTACCTTGTGACTGTGCCAGTATTGAGGATGGTGCTGGAGGGCTGACTATGTCACATGCACATAGTACACTCCCTATACATGGTTAAGCACAGGCAGTGTCATATTTGGCATCCCTTTTACTGTATGTGCGAGTTGGATAGAGGTGTTATTCCCTGGGTTCCTACCATGTCAGTGTATGTGCTATGTGTTGCCTCTTTACCAAGGCCTGGGCATACTGGGCATGTCTCCTTCTGCCTACTGGGGCAGGCTCAGGTTGTTCCTCCTCTGAATCACTCTGTGTTTGTGCTGGCCTTGGCAATGGTGGGAGGCTGTGTGGGCCTGTCCCATGCTGTTCCTGCTGCAACTGTTACCGCATTATGATATTGTGTAGCATGGCACATACAGTGACAATTTGGGTACATGTAGCTGGTGAGTACTGCAAGGCTCCACTGGATATTTCTAGGAACTGGAACTATGACATGAGCATCCCAAACACATGCTCTATAATGATTATGGTCTGTGCGTGTGCTCATTATGGAGTTCTTGTTCGGGTGTGTGTGCATTTCTGATGGGTGTCATCAGCCACTGCTCCAGTACGTAACCAGCATCCCCAACTATCTGGCCATTTGAGATGTCCCTATTGGCAAATATCTGGTACAGCTGCATCATATGCCAGATGTGGGAGTCGTGATAGCTTCCAGGGCTGCTAGCACACACATTCATTATAATGACCTGGTCATTTAACATGACCTGGCAGTTGATTGAGGGGAATCCCTTGCGGTTTATGTAGACTCTACCCCACTCACTGGGTGGTGCTTTGATGTGTATGTGTGTGCAGTCTATAGCACCCACTACCTCAGGGTATTCTGCTATTTGGTGGAAGAGATGCATATTGCTGGTCAATGCCTCATGGGTTTTGAGGAAATATATGGTGGAGTACCCTGGATGCTGATGCCTGTGAGATCCCCATGATATCCCCAGCTGGCCTTTGGAAGGTACCTGTGACTAGTATTCTTAAGCCTACACATACCTTGGTATCTACTAGGATGGGTTCCCCTCTGTTACTTCTGTATGTGAGGCGTGGCTGGCACAGCTCAACAATTTGCTGTAGGAGGTTCCTGTCCACCGTATAGCACTCCACTATCTCCAGCTCATGTAGTCCCTAATAGATTACCCTGGGGCTGTACACTCTTCTCCTTCTCCTCACTGTGGGTTGGTCATCAGCATTCTCATCCTCACCACCCTCATCCTCTTCCACATGTTGATTTATGAGAGCGAATGCACCCACTATAATTTTGTTGCCCTTGTTAGGTAAAATTTCCCTGTTTGTGTGCACCAGTGGTGTAGAGTTTGTGGGAAAAAACAGAGGGAAAGGTGCTTGCATAGTTCATAGTAATGTGCTGGGCTGGGCTGAGCTGCTGCCTGTGTAATTGGCTGAGGGTTGCTCATTTGAATTGAATTGCTAGTTCTCCTTGATTACCTTCCTATTGCTCTTTTCCCTTCCTATTGCCTTCCTATTTAAGCTCCAAGGTGTGCCACGCAAACACAGTGCTCAGATGTAAATGGAGATGCAATTTCTTGGTTTAATTTTTTTTTAAACCCAGTGCGCAGCATGCACACCCGTTTAAGCAATGTAAAGACTGTTATGCAGCTTCAGACACACCCCTTTCCTTAGCTCTGCTACGTTAAGGGCAAACTCGAGCCACAGAGCTCCAATAAGCTAATAGTATGCATGCCACATCCCTCTATGATGTCAGCTAACTCTTAGGCTTGCACCATGGTCTTCCTGCACCTACACGGTTGGGTGCAGGTTAGCCATGAGGAGAAATCTGTGATTCAGTATCATTCCCCTCATTTGCATAGAATTGACTGCTAATGCCTAGTTACAAGACTGACAGTGAGCCTTTCCCCTTAGCAACCACTATTCAGTGGCCTTGTTGTCTTCTGTGTGCATTGACTATAATGGCAAAATTGTGATTTTGCATGAAAAGCTTTTTTCAAGGTTTTAGTTTTATTTTCAGTCCAATCCCATTTCCGTGTTCAACGCTTAAATGGCCAAAATCGCCCCCCAAAAAATAAGTTATTTTTTGTTATTTTGAAACAATTTTCCATGCCAATGGCCATATATTTGGCCATTGGCATGCCTTCCACAATATAGATACCCTTTATATGGAGCTGTCATGGCTCCATTTTGTAGTTTGCAGAAATATACTCGGTTACTAACCAAGTACATTTTTGCAGGTTACACTAATCCTGCACAGACAGCTGCCAGCTTCCTGGATCACTAATTCACCTTATTTGCATGGTTTTCACCTGCAAATGGGGTAATTTACATAAAGAAGCTATGTCCATGCATTAATAGTGCAGAAGCGCTCATGCATGTTCTGGGAGCTTGTTCCTAGATCTCTCAGCAGCCATATTGCCTCGAGCAGCTCTTGCACTATTCCTGCACACCATGCAGAGCTTGCTGAATACCAGGGTCTGTCTATTTTCAATTTATACAAACCTAAACAGAAAGCGATTGCACTGAAAATAGCTTTTAACACTAAACTTCAGTTGATTAAATATTTATTGTGTACTATTTAGTTTTGGGTTTGAATCCCCACTTCTTTGAAATGGTGTTTTGTGTTGTATTTACTTACAAGTATTTTCAGGATCATTGCCTTCTGTTTGGTTTGTTTAATTTAGGAGATAGTGTATTGGGTGGTGTCTCACAATTTGTTTTATGAACAAATCATTTCCAGTGTGGTTTTATCCTAGAAATATCAGGGGTGATCTCACATTACTAGTGAGTCTTCTTACAGAGATTTTGCACAGAGTATGCCACACTTGATTTCTTAACCCTCCATGTCAGTTAACAGAGTTAATAAAGAATGTTACTTAACTCAGTCACAGAATGTTGTGAATAACAGCATTTGTGAGAAAAGTAAACCTACAGTCTCTCATGTTACAGTTTCAGCTTGTGGACATTCTCTTAATTCACACTTTAAGCCCACCCAAAAAGTTTCCAGTGAGACACTGAGTGGTACAGCAGTTCATGCCACCATGTCTGTTACTGAGTCCCCAAATAACAACTAGGATTTACTTTGTAACTTCAATAACTGGTTGTCACAACTGATCTTTTTCATTTGCTACCAAGGACTGAGTGAATGATTCAAGTGGGACATTTTTGGATCAACTGGATAGTTTTAGGAAGAAGTTGTTCAAGTTACACAGTTTACAACTGGATGATCCTTTCCTTAAGGAAACCACTAAAAATGAAAGGGTTACTCAAGGTTTACACCTATGAAAATTTCCAAATGGCACAAATGCTGATTTGGGACTTTGTCACGAACTGACTAAATGGTTTATCATTTTGGTACCAAACTTATAAAGGCACTTATTAAAGGCAATGAATTTAAGATTAACAAATTGTTTAAGGAAATTAACATTTTAGACAGTAATATTAAAGCTGTTTTTTTTGCTTGAATTGTCTTGAACAAAATATAATGATATTTCGAGGAAAGTAGGTCAGCATGTTTGCGATATTATAAAAAGGAAACATAAGAAACTTGAACGTGATGGCAAGACATATAAAGAAGAAAACACTTATTCCACTGAAAATGGACAATTGTAGCCCATTCAGACAAACCTGGTCAACAAATATAAAATAGTAAATAATAATAATAGTGTAAATAAGAAGCAGATTTCAGTTTCTAACCATTTAGGCTGTAGCTTGATTTTTATAAGCAACATATGGTACAAGGGGAATGAAGTTACAGTTTGTTTTGATTCAGAAGATGGGGAGGGGTGACTAATGATACTGATTTTTTTTAATTTCCATTGAATGACTCTTTGAAATTTCCCCACTAAAATGCTTACTGAGTGTAGTACAAGAAAAAAACAGCTTAGATCAGAGACACCAATTAGGGAGGACATATTACAACAACAAAGGAAAAAGAAGGTGGGGAAGGGAAATGTGTTTCAAGTGGGGAAGGAAATCAGGGAGATAGTAAGTCAGGAGCCTATTTATCCAGTTATCAGTGTACGTCCATACAATAGTATGCACTCTTATAATGGCTGCAACATATTTAATGATAATAATAATAATAATAATAATAATAATAATAATAATAATAATCTAGCTATTTCAAAGGCACATTTTAAACTTTTTGAAGAAGGGTTTTACTTTTAAACCTTGCTTTAAGTATGATGTGGCTGACATAATAACTGAATTAAAGTTATATTCTAGAAAATTAAATTTGGCTTACATCTGCCATGGTTCAGACAATACACTTGAAACCATTTTAAATGTATGTACTAAAAGGAGTTTGTACAACCCACACCTCAATCCCATTAATTCTAATTTTGAATGGCATGTGAGAGTGAAATCTATGAGAATTATTCTAAAAAAGAGAACTTTATTAAATAGAACCTTACACTTGAGGAAAAGGAATTACTGAACAATCTTTCAGATGACCATAATATTATGGATATGAAACCATAAGGGTGGTACTGTTGTAATGGATTATATTATTTATCCTAAGAAGATGTTGACTTTATTATACGATGAAGAAAAAAACATGGAAATATCTCTCATGATATAAACATATCAGAAAACAGATATATTTTATTTCATAGTTTGATGCAAAGTATAATTACTGAAGATGAAAACAGTTTTTTGTGTAAAAAACTCCAAGGGTGCCATCTATTTTTCTTTACACCAAAATTCATAAGGAGATGTTGTATACACCACTCAGACCTTTTGATGCCACAGAAGGATCAAAAACCTATCCCTAGCAGTCTATATAGATAGAATTTTAAAACCTTTCTAGGATTTATATCCGCATATTTAAAAGGACTCCTGGAATTTTTTAGGAGTGTTATTGGTCAGTTGTGGGATAAAACCCTTATCTTTCTGACTGTTAATTTTATGATTTATTTATGTGTATACCACGCAATAGGTTAGGTTATGTTTACCTTCTACAGACAGCACAAGGATAAGTTTTGTAGTAGATTTGATGGAGATTATGTTAAAACAGCTTTATTTTCTTTGAGACTGAATTTTTCAAACAAGCAAAAGTGTTAGAAATGGGTGCAGCCTGCACCTCTATGCATGAGAGTATTGTGATGAGGATTGGGGAATCTGAGCATGTTTTTGCCTCTCCTTTTGTATCCAACTGGACTGCTTATTACAGATTTTTGGATGGAATTTGTATTTTATGGAAATAATCTGTTGATACAGTATATGATGTTACTGAATATATTAATGAAACTACTGATTTTCTAAAGTTCACATATTTACATTCAGTCAAGGAAATTAATTACTCAGATGTGACAGTGGTG
>NC_056728.1:1906418440-1906566860 GCF_019279795.1 Protopterus annectens
CTTTATTTTTCCACAGTTCCTAATGTCCCATTCCGTTATTTCTCACACTATTATCTTTAAAAGGAAACCCACACAATGTAAATCTTTATATATAAGGTCTGACTGGACTATTAGTCTGTCCTTAACCAGATGTTTTCCAGTTTGGTCTCTTTTTCATGTCTTATTCCAGTATCACTATCCTCAAATCACCCTTTAAATTTTCAGTGAACATTATCTTTTAATTTTGTTTAAGGTGTGACGAATCAGTCTATTTAGATTATTTTTTAGTAAAATGGCAGCATTTATTCTTTGAAATCAGACAGCATTCTGGCAGGTGCTTTACATTTTCAGATTCAACACTAACAGAATGACTCTCAGAATAAATAGTAAACACCAACATTTTTATAAGCATATCACTAAATACAATCTACTGTGAGGCAATTATATTGCTTGCAATTGCTGGGCAAATGGATTTGTTAGTCTTTATCAAAAATAAGTGTCCCAAGACTCCTTGTCATGTGCTGTTTCCATAGCTGGGCAGACAAAATAATTATGTATCAGCTAAAGAAAATGTTCCATTTATCCATATTTTAACTCTGTATGCAATTAAATACTTAGGAAAATAGTACCTGGTCATGCCAGCATGGACAAGTGTCATGTCCCTTTATGTATCAGAGCTGTCAAATCAGTTGCATTATTTGTGATGTGTGCTGATGTGAAGTTTTCTTCTCTTAACCTATCCCTTAAAAGTGGTTAGAATATTCACATACAGAAGGGACAGATGCACAAAATATGTATCTAAAATGTCCCAAAATGGTTTCAAGCAGAAATTTTATTTTAGCTTGGTTACCTCTATAGAGGCCCATTGAGAGTGGCTAGTTTTGCAGTTCATATTAGCATAGTTATATTCAGGTATTATTACAATTCTGTATTCTGTTATGGCTGCAGTAATTCTGTTTTCAGAATATACATATTTGTTAGGCTTGTGTTGGGCCACAATAAATGTAATATTTCCTTAGTAGGTTTTAGTTTCTTCTTTGTTAGTTCATCCTATAGTCTTGTGTTATGCAGTTTTATTCATACAGCAGTTTGTTAGAATCAATGTTTTAACTTTGGTCTTTCTACTCTTTCTCATCTTAATGTAATTTATTATAATTTCATATTTTTGGACCTTGCTCACATTTTCTTCTTGGAATCCTAAAGATATTTGTGTCCTTGATAAGAAAAAACTCTTTTTGAACATACTCTATACTACGGATGGTAGTATTTCTCTTAACACACTATTTCTCCTGGCAACACTTCTTCAATTTTCAGCTGAACTTTACAAGAAAACGTATTAAGCACACTACCTGCTTTAGTAAAGTTCTGCATAACAACACAGGGGACTAATTTGCAAGGGACTTTTTCAGAAGATTTTCTTCCTATGCAACTAAGCATTTAAGTTTATTCATGCTCTCTCCCTTGTTCAAGAATGACTAATCGTAGACTAGAAAACATCATGCATGTATTTGCATCAAATTATTATACCATAATCTTAGCTGGACCTTGATTTTTAAATTTTGTACACTTTTTGTAATTGGGAAATGATTTTCTTTGAAATAATTGCTTTGCAAATTGTTTACATTGGCTCGTTCAATCTTATTTAAAATGTGAAAGCTTTCCTTGTATATGTTGACTACCTGGTTGCTTGTTTTTCATAGTTTCTTTTTTTTTTTTTGTGTATATTTATACTTGGAAAATTTGTTTAAAAATAAACTTGACAACATAATACTGAAACAAGCCATTAACAGCACTTACTCAACCCTACTGATTGAAACAGATTTGGAGGATAAATTATATATGAGCCACGTGACATATATTTGATAGATATATTAATCAGAATTATTTAAATTTGTTCTGGTATAGTATGTCTGCCTGCTGAGGAGGACTGAAGGAGATGCTACAAAATTAAAATATGAAAAAATAATCTCTGGGTTTAATCTGTATGTGTTTTGCAGTTTACACAACTTTAATATGATATAAAATTAGTAAAAGCATACTAAAATTTCTTAAACTCACATAAAAGCACTCCATTCATGTTTCTGCAACAGACCATGATGGAGAGATGACAATTACCAACTCTTATAACCATGATATTGATAATAGTATTACAGAGGCCTCTTAGCATTTGGTGCTCTAGGGCAGTGTATGAATAATTTTATGTTCACTGAAAGTGAATGCATAATTCTGCCTATAAAATATGCAAATATAACTAATTTGGAGACATTGATCTCACTTAAAACCATAAACAAATAACTAAGTGCACTCATGCCCTCACCATCAGCATAGCTGCAACAAAATCACATTAAAATGTCATATAGTACCAAAGCCTCAGAAGTAGTAAGAATATGTCTCACTGGAAATTTTCCATCTCCTCTTCTCAATGCATCTCAGTCCTGTACTCCTAATACTCTATTAACAAAAATGTTTCAGTGATTGCTAACTCATCCCTTAGGCAAACTGCATCTCCAACCACAAATCTGAACAAGGATAGGGTTACAGTCAGTCATCATTCTAGTGCCAGGACCATTGACATTACAAGGGCCCTAAAGGCAACTTCCCAAAGTAAATATAACTGAAAAACAGTAGTGGTCTATGTGGGAGTAAATGACCTGGAATGCAAAACCCCGCAGGACATGCAGAGAGACATGTCAGAGCTTTCCATGTGTGAGACAAATGCATGCATAACTCTGGTTATGACTGGAATTCATCCTTCACCAAGAATGATTCCTAGATACAAAGAAAGATAATTGATTTCAGCCACTGGCTAAATAGTTGGTGTGATTCTAAGGGATCCAATATACCAATATATGTCAGTTTTTTATGAAATGAGTGATAATTCAACTTGCTTCTCAAGGAATAGCCTGTACTTCTCAGTCAAAGGCTCCCTGCACTTATAGTGTCTTTTTAGGAAGTGTCCATTTAATAGACAATCCACTATAGCAAAATCATCAAGGCTCAACATGGACAAACTTAATATGGATTTTCTCAATGTCAGAAGTCTCAATGACAAATTTCTTGATCTCAAAGCTCCTCTACATCTGGAATATATCAATTTTTGTGCAATTACTGAGACTTAGTCTACATGTAAATGAAGTATTTTACCCTTACTTGGTATTTGCACCTACCTTATCTTCAAGCTTGATGGTAAATGTGGTGGCGTATCCAAATTTGTGAAGGGTCATGTCTTCTCCTGAGAGATTCACAACATCTAAAAGAGATTGCAGAACTCAAGAAAACAACAAATAAGGCAAACTTCCATTTTATGGTCTGCTACAGGACATCATCCCTGTCTCCAGAAGATCATGCTAGACTTCTGAAATACTAGAAGAACTGCTTATTAATAAGTATTACATGATTTTGGGATTTTATGACTATGCTCAATTAACTGGAATGCCTATACCTCTAATGTAGGTCCAGAAGATGCTGGACTTAATTTACAATCAATTACTGGAATGGATAGTTAATGAACCCTCTAAAGGGCATACTATTCTTGATCTGGTCCAGATGAATATGGGCTACATATGTACTCCCCCTGTTCTCTCCTAATTCAGTTAAGTTGCCCATAAACTTGTGGTGTTTGCCTTCAAAATCCCTCTAAATCCTCTGAAGTCATCATCTCTGAATTTAAGGACTTCAAATGGAAAAAGCTCATAGAATTATATGACAGTATCTCAAAACTGACATATCACCAGTGCATATATTAAAAATCAGTCAGCTTCATAACTGACTTGTATCCACACATAGACAAAATATGGAATTAGAAACATGAACAACACTTGGGAGTTTGGTATAACGGTTAAGGTGTTCACCCCAGATTCATGGGGCATGATGTTTGATTTTTCACTTTAAAAGGGAAATTGGCATGATTTAAAATGATCCACAAAAGCAGCTAGCCTGGTACTAACTTTATGAACTTATAAAGAGCAAAATGTAACAGGAAATCAGGAAATTAAAAAAAAACCTGATGGTTCACCAACTTAAATAAACATCACAGAAATTCTTAAATTATTGAGCAGATCCCAAGCTCTTCATAGCAAAGGTAGTACACAGATATTACCAAGGAACTGAAAACTCTGTTAGACTGTTAAAGAAATACAGGAAAGTAGGCTAAATTCTGAAGCTAAGGATAAATACAGGTTCTTATTTAGCGATGTTAGGAAATTAAGGAACTAGACACAGCAATGCTCAGAACTTTTTCTAGATGGGACCACCGATACCTACCCATTAAACATCATCAATATACTAGAAAACAAGTCTGGGGCAAACTTCACTCTGAAACATCTAACCAAACTCCACACATTCCAGAATTCCTTGCAACTCATATTATCACTAGGGAACATGCTTTGAAGATGTTATAAAAGACCAAACATATTTCACCAATGAGACCTGATAGCATATCTGTATGTTAATAAAATAGAACCAAACATGCCTTTGCCAAACCACTCCTCAAATTGTTTAAACTAAGTATCATCACATGACTTATTCCTAAATTATGGTGCATTACAGTGGTGATGCCCCTTCACCACTCAACTCTAGTAATTAAAGATCCATTAGCTTTACTTGCCTAATCTGCAAAGCTATGAAATGTATTATAAGTGACTTTATCAATTATGGTATCAACAATCTCAGTTTAAAGATAATGAGCTGCATTTATGAAGTGTCGCTATCATGTACACATTGTGCTGCACCATGAACACAGTTGTGTACTATTTGGTATTCATTACAAAGCTCTACACTTAGCGTTGAGCCAGAAAATAGGGGTAAATGGCAGAGTATGCTAGCAAAAGTATAAGTACCCAAATTTCATGCTAATCAACCAAGCCACAAATCCACTATGGCAGAACTATACAGTAATTTATAAAGCAATTGTGTACACTTTGTGTAACCGTTTGCCTTGAAAGCAAAGCTCTTTAGATTGTAGCCATGATTACAGTTTGAAAAAATGTTATGTTTTTTTGTTGCCTTCATTAATCTGAAAATGGAGCAGGCTTTAAATCATGCTGTCAAACCTCTGCCATGAAGAAGAAGGGTGTTTATACCCCATTTGACTTATATGGACAGCATGATACAGAAATTGTAGTGAAATTTTGGGTAGACAGGGAAACAGTTATGAAAGAAGTAAACTCTTTCAACCTCACCTGTGGCCCAAGATAAATATGGAAACTGAAAAAAATACTAATTTGCTCATGCGTACACTAATCTCAGTAGCAGAGTATAACTGATATCTGCAATATCCATTTATGGACTTTGCCCAACAATGTGCATCAAACATTTCAGTTTTCCACACATATATGCAATTGTAAGTAAATGAAAAATGTTCAAGGTGGAGGGCACATCACCATCACTGGTAAAAGGAGTTGATGGGGGGGATACATGAAGGCAAGCCTAACAGCAATGAAGTGAGTGCAAAGTATTGAACTATATTGCATTCTTGGACATTCTGTGAAATTTACAATGGTGTTGTCCTCCATGGCAGAACCAACATCAATGATTCTGTGCAAATCCTCTACTGAGGAGTCAGGGATCTGACAGTGGACAGGAACTCCTCAGTTTCAGTCACTGGTGTTTTTTAGCAGAATCCCCATCCTCACACAGCACCATATGTTTCAGGCCAATTTTACATGTTGTACATTTCATATACATTATTATGTCACTGGCCCTGTTTCAAACTTTCTGAGATGTATGGCCATGGTCTCCTATAACATTTACTTAGTTGACAATCTGCCCTCAGATATGGTCACAGGAGTACTTGTCACATCTGTCTCTTTCTAAACAGAAGAAGCCATGTAAACATAGTGCATGGATGATAACTTCATTCTCTTTGTCACTGTATGGTGTCTTACAGTGTGTAGGTGTCTTGGGTGCCATAACCCTGTATTTTCAACTTCAGTAATTGACTTAGTTTCTGTTGTTTTGTGGGGGATTAAATATTTGTCACATGGGAAGACATCGTAAGCAAACCGCATTAATTTGCAAAATATGTTCTGCACCTGTCTCCCCTAGGCTTCTGAATGTTGGCTAAAACTTTATCCACCTCACAGAGCACTTTGAGTGAGCAACCACTGGAACTATGATTCTGAGCCAATATTTCTCACCACCATCAAATGTATTCAATATGTTCTAAAAGTACAATGGATCACTAATGAAGTCCCGCACTTCTTTAAGGGATGAAAATGCTTAGATGGTGTGTTTCATCCATTGTAATTTTAGAGTGTATTCAATAATTTTGATGGTGGTGAGAAATATTGGCTCAAACGCATGGTTCCAGTAATTGTTCACTGGAAGTGTGCTGTCTTCTTGGTTGAGTTTGGGTGGTTAATTGGTGTTTATTTTGTGTTTTGGTTACCAAATGACAAAGCCTACCAATATAGCAAATAAAACCTAAAGAAACCTAAAGGTGTTACTGCTCAATGCCAGTAGCCTAAATAGGGGATTACACAGTCTACATGCACTCCTCACTCTGGGGAATATGGAAATCTGTATTGTGATCAAGACATGGTTTAAATCTGCAGAAAGTACTCTAGTAGTTTAAGGCTACAGTGCCTTCCACACAATAAGATCATCAGCTGCACAGACAGGGAAAAATATGGAAGATACTCAGTCTATATTAGCAACAAATGTAACTCTCCATTGGCTAAATACAATTATGTCCTGGAATTTATCCACATGCAAATCACCAAAGCAAAGTCCCATACCATACCCTAGCAAGCAATAGGTCATCCTCTACATTCCTAGAATTCCAGAGCTTGTACCTAGACCTATTGGAGACACTCCCACTAAACCAAATAATCTATTCATGGGAAACTTTAATGATTCCTCTTTAGACTGTGAAACATATGCTATCTCATACTCACAGGCACAATGGTTCCTGGGAATTATTAACACAAATACCCTTGATGAGATAATGTGCACAGCCATGAGAGATTCAAACAATCTGGACCTGGTATTCACAAATATGGGAGAACACAGACCCCCCCCCCACAGTGTCACATCCTCACTGATCACTGGTAAGGTCAGACCACAAAGCTGTCTCCTTCAAAATAAAAATAAACCTGGTAACCCCAGCAAACCCTGTAAAAGTTAGGAACCATTCCAAAGCAAACTACAGCTGATTAAACCATAACTTGTCAAAAGTCAATGCCTTTCCTAATGCTGAGTTTACAGCAACATATATGAAATTGTTCACAGATACACTGTACAAACATATAAATGGTTGTATAGAGGCTGCTGTACTTACTAAAAGTAAACCCAAATCAATCTCTGAAAAAAACAAACCCCACAGATGGAATTGTAACCTTAATAGAGTGGATAATAAAAGGAAGTGGTCATTGTTAAAATCAGGAAGATCAACTCCAATAATGGTAGGAGCTCTTTAATTAAACTAATCAGGAAAATAAGAGGAGTAACATACCCCCTACATAACCTATAGAAATGTCCTACCTAACATACCTCCTTCTAATGAATGACTATAATACATAGGAACAAAATTGGGTTGGATTTCATGGTACGGCTCATAAATGCCCTGGTCATTAGCCTAGTATATACCTATGAACCTATGAGATGAAAAATAAAAGATATATAAAAAACTCAATAAAGAAGCAAATAGTTGTTAACAAAACACATGTATATACATGAATTTGTGCATCCATCATGTACAAAATTATTTAAAAATTAAAGCTCCATAGTAGGACATGCAAGTAAGTATAGAGCAAGTGCACTAGTTATATAAGAAGGGCAATGGGTGTGTAACTTTTTAGTACATTGCAGTGTTAACAAAAGCAAAGCGCACTTTTACATTTCAAATAGCTAAAACTGTTGTCAACTGTCTACTATTTGTGGAGGGCAGCCAGCGGTATATCACATGCTTAACATATTTTGTGGGTTGGAAACATCAAAAGCTTAATATTGCTACTAAGTGATAGAACACTCCTGCAATAATTGGTTAAATGGACATGTATTTTATTTATTTATTTATGTATTTATTTATTTATGTATGTATTTATGTATTTTCCAGGAAATTCCAACTGGACACAGATCCTTTTTCAGTGGAGGCCCAGGGAGAAAAGCTCCACACAGACATAGAACATTTTCTGCAATTTCATTTCATATTCTTTACAGATATTTGTAATGGGAAAATAACTGATATACGTACCTATGCTACCAGCAAGTGAAAAATAATGCAGGAAGTAAAGCAATAAGTGTATTGTGAAATGCAGTCAGTAAGGGAAAAAACAGCAACATAACTTTGCATCAAGTCAGTTGTGAAACTAGAAACAAGTTTTGCTAGCAAGTAGCAGCATGGAGCTCTCTGGATACAAATAGTTTCCCCATGATACAATTTCCTTGCTAACAGATTATCTTCAGATAGTACAGATTCAGCCCAATGAACACTGTGAGGATGCTAATGAGATGTAAACTCATTTGCATTAATGGATTCCAGAATTTGCACTATGTGCAGGGAATGTAAACATGGTGTTAGGACCTGCACAATTGCATGCACATGCCCTACCTGTACAGAGATGAGAAGTGAGAAATATTACTTGGAAAATGCTTGCAAGTAGGAATGATTACTCAAATTATAGGAACAATCCATGTTTCACAGACTGTCCTCCTTGATGCAAAGTTATTGAGGTCTATCAGAGAGAAGAGACATAAAACTAAATTCTTGGATTAAATTGATTGTATTAGGATAACTATATTCCTAACATTCTATGAATTGGTTATGACCATACTTTGTACTTATGACTAATATTCTTTCTGCAATTCTAAGGATGTACTTTACTCACTGAATAACATTGTTGTTAGAAATTCATAGATAATGCTGCTCACAAATTAAAGAGAGGAAAACAGCTGCAGTGTTGCAAATATTTCTTTTATAGTCTGTGAGAAAATATTTTAACTGATCATGTTCATCTGCACACATCTACTAGCAAATTACAAATGATGTATTTCATACCTTGTTTCTGTTACAGTTTTAATCTGAATTGATAGTCTTACATCTTCTTTCTATGTAATCTACTTATATTCATCCTCTCATACGTGTGTGCCTGTGTCAAATATTAATAATGATCTCAGTTGTGTGCTATTAAGTCACTGGTTTGATGGTTCAAATCCAGAGAGAGTGACGTTTGTATGAATTTACTGATACTTAAGTAGCATATATTCATGTGAAAAGACAACAAATTGGAGGCAACACCAGCAATGTATATTTTAAGTAAATGTTTCATCATGTTTCCTGTACTTTATGTATTTTTTCCTGTACCCTTTGTTCATTCTTCAGTGGCAGTGTTCCTATAGCAATGAGCTACTGTTCACTTCCTAATGGAAAGAGTGAAAATTTTAATTTGGAATGCCAGCTTATTCATATCTCATAAGTATTCAACATTCCAGTTATACAATATCTTGCAAACTTTGATGTCATGAGAAATTGTATGTACTGGGAGAAGAAAGACCTCATGTCATTCTATGTTTGTCTTCTCTGAGAACAATTCCCATTACATGAAATCCTGATGATGCATGACCTATATGCCACTTGTCATTTTGTGAGCACATGTGAAAAGGATGACTGTGTTGTATTAATGCTACAAGAGACTTTCCCCTTGCTACATATCTCCAACAAGTTACTTTGCAATACGAGTTTTTTTTTATTATTATTATTTTTAATGCATTCTGCATTTGCACTCCACTTGGCAGTATACAAGCATGGTTCTCTTCCTAAGAAAAAAAGTGAAAAAATGTAATGTAGGCTGTCTTCTGTAGCACAAACAAACTTGGTATTAGTATGCAACTGTCAGCACTCAGCATATCATTCAGTGAAGGGAATGCACCTCTCATGTAACCTAATCTGTGACACACAGTTTAAGTACAGTGAGCTTAGAGGAAGAGGACAGCTGATGTATAGTTTGAATCCAGTTTACAGAAACTTTTGCATAAGCTTCAGAATGCCTTTTGTCATAGCATTTTGGTTAGGTGTGTAACAATACGTGCAAATGAGAAATGCAACTGTATTTATTTCAAGAAATGTATCATTAATGCTTGCTACAAAATCCAAATAAAATGCGTGTAAATTATGTTAAACATGACAAAGATGATATTTTATGTAGGATGCACATGCATAGGTATGATATGCACAATATTGTTGGTATAATTATTACAAGTTATCACATATCATAAATATATCTGCCCACAACTATGCAATACTTCCAATTGTATCCTCCTTCCATTCAAACTAATAAAATCCCCAAACCCACAACTGGCCCTTTTGAGATACCATCATGCTATCATCAAATTGAAACACCTACTACTGCACTCACTTAGACAAATCAAATTACAAGCTGACATCCCAATCCAGGTCCCAACAATGACAATCCTCTAACTCAACTGCTCCTCCCGGACTACCATATATATTATCCCAGCAAAACCTCCTCTAGTGCAAAGGTTCATAACTTGCTACCAACTACATTCAAATGTGACCTACTAATAGCCAGTTTTAGCCTTAGAAGCCATGTAAACAAGATTACTGAATGGCATGCTATCCTAGTCACCTACTCTCCTGACATAGCAGTTATAACAGAGCCCTGGTTAAAACCCCATATCAAAGACTCAGAAATTACTTTCAACAGTTATAATGTTATTAGACAAGATAGACTAAACAAAAGAGGTGGTGGTGTAACGATTATGTTTAAAAATTCTGCAAAACTAGAATAAAGTAAACTGCATACCCCCAGGCATCCCCAATGCAGAAATTCCTTTCACCTGCCTGCAAATTAATCCCCACAAATATATGAATATCATAGCTGCCTATATGCCCCCCTGGCAGCAATCTTCCCAGCATAGAAAGTCTCCTCTCTTGGTCCATCCATTCTGTCAATCAAGAAAATATCATCCTAGGTGACTTTAACCTAGGCTGGCTCTCTTGCTCCTCAAACTACCCCAACAACTTTATCAATCTGTACAATTTCTCCCAAGTTATAAACTGTCCCACATGCACCAACAAACACTCAAAAAATTAGTCACTACTTGACTGGATATTAACTAACAAGCCAAATCTGGGTTACCAAGCCGGCTGTCTTCCCATCACCTCTTAGTGACTATGCCCCCACATTCCTCCTTAGAAAAAGAATTCAAACTCAGTCCTACAGTCCCATCAAATACATCCAGAGTAAGAAGTATTTCTCCCCAGACCTATTTAATCTATTGCAAAACATTGTGATTGGTCACCATTAAATACCCTAAACCTGTACCAAGCAGTAGAATTCTTTAACAACATCTTTCTTCAAATACTAAATAGTCTAGACCCCATCAGAAAATTTTGAACCAAAACCAAACAACTCCCATGGCTTTCCCATGAATCTAAACTACTGATTAAACAAAGGGACAGATCCAAGGCCCTATACTAGTCCATCAAAAACAAAACCAACCTCATCGCTTATCAGTAATTAAGAAAACAAAGAGAAAAATAAACAATGACAAAAAACAGTACTTCCAAATCTCTCAACAAAAATTCCTGCACAACCCACAAAACTTCTGGCAATCAGTCAACTACCTCTTCAACTCTAGAAAAAAAAACAGCCCTTCTCCGACCACAACCAATACCTCCAAACCCTTAGCCACACAGTTTAACTCAACTTTTATTAATTATATTTCCTGCCTACTTACTGGACACCAACAACTACCTCTCACACTCCCACACCCAGCTGCTAGTGCAACAAACTCCTTCTCCTTTAAATTTATTCAACCTTCTTACATTAAAAAGTTCCTTAGCAAACTTAAGCCCTGCTGCCTTGCCACCAACCAACTTCTAAATGAATTTCTAAAAATATCAGAACCATCATTCTCCTATCCTATCTCAATACTAATCAACCATTCTATCTCCAAACAATATATTCCTCACCTTTGAAAAGTTACTCACATCATCCCCCTCCACGAGGGTGACCCCTTTAGAGATATCTCTAACTACTGCACCATTGCTATCCTTCCACCCTTAGCCAAAATTCCCAGAGAAATGTATACAGCTACAACTCTTCAACCATCTAACCAGTAATAACCTCCTATCCGAAACCCAGCACGGTTTTAGAGCCCAATATAGTACTAACACAGCCTTATTATCCTTCACAAACTCTATTCATCATCAAATGAACAACAGGCAAATAGTCTCTGTAATTTTCCTGGATATGTCAAAAGCTTTAAACACCATTTCCCTCCAACTACTACTTAACAAACGTCCTCTTATAATCTTAGTTCTGCCTCACTGACTTGGTTTCACAGTTATCTATCAAACCTCCAACAGGCTACTAAATGGGAGAACGATCTCTCCCCTCTGCTACCAGTATCCACTGGTGTACCCCAAGGTTCTATTATTGGCCCCCTTCTCTTCATCATCTTCACAAATAACCTCAACTCAGCAACCCAACATGCCTCAATCATTCAATATGCAGATGATACATCTCATATCTGCTCTGCACCTTCCCCACAAGAACTAGTAGAAATGATGCAAAAAGCATTGCAGGAAATCGAAACTTACTTATCAAACCACCAACTCATCCTTAACCCTACTAAGACTAAGTTAATGATTTTTACAAACAAAACAACCATGCACTGCTCCCCACCCCTCACTATTCCATCAGCCAATGGTATCAAAATTGAGCATACAAACCAGGCAAAGCTCCAAGGTATTACAATAGATGACCGTCTCAAATTTGATGTTCATATGTCCCTAACTATCAAAAAAGTCCATGCTAAACTCGGTGCTCTCTACAGGGCCAAACGTTACCTAACCCACCAAGCCAAACTAGCCACTGCTAGATATTAGCTTCTATTTACCCTTCTCTACTGCTCGTACATTTTCACCAACTTACTCAAGACTGACCTTCACAACCTTGAATCCTGCTATAACAAAATTGCAAAATTTGCTGCCAATTAGCCCCATAAAGCTTATCACTGCTCTGCTCTTCAACAACTAAACTGGCTAGAACTTCCAAACCTGTTAGCATTAAACCAAAGTACCCTCACCCACAAAATAATATACAGCCCCAATTGCTGCCCCAGAATTTCAAGCCTGGTTCAACTACAGGTCAACAGCAGGTCACGTAAGTCATCTGATAGGACTCTGCTCAAAATCACACAATCTCATAACTACAATGGTGACTCCCTCTACTTGAACAAAAGGCCTCCTATTATATACTCGAACAGGCATTTCATCGAATGCCTCTTCATTGAATGTTAAATAATAAAAAAACAAAACAGCGACAGTCATTTAAACAATTTCTATCCCTGGGAAATAATGACCACCTCTGTCACTTTGCCATTTTCCCCACTGTAGTGCGATCTTGGAGTTGGTATATTTAGTTAGGGGGAGGGGGGCATAGCCTCCCATATTGGCGGGTGTGTGGGGTGAAGCCCCCCCACTTTGTATTGTTTGTAGTGATGTGGGGTTTTTTTTGTTTGGGGTAAGCGATTTCTTTCCCAGGGAAGGAAATCTCTTATATGCACATTCTCTGTTTTGTGTTTTCATGGTTTATGGGTTGATAAAGAGGTGTTCCATGAAGTGCCTCTTCGAGTACCTAATATAGACCCAAACAAAATAGCTAAATACTGGAATGCTCTTCCCCAAAACATACAAAGCACCACCTGCCAGTCCTCTTTTAAAACAAAAATAAAAGAATATCTTAAAAGCAACTGGATCTGCCCCTGTAGTCCTACTGGATAAACTTCCTCTCTCCTACTATTTTTTACCGACCTAGGCTCATCCTCCTCTTACAGCTGCAGCTACCTTTGTTCTTTTAAAAATGAATTGTCTCCTCCTTATTAAATTGTAATCTCTTTCAATATTTCAGTCATACTCTGTTCACAGCCTATTGCACTATGTATGTCATTAATTTTTTTCACGTGGCGTGCTAGCTGACTGCTCAAAAATTACTCAGTTATCAAGAATTATGTAACTCTTATTCTGATTTGCTATGATGTAATGAATTCAGCTAGTTTTGACCTTTATCACATATTCATGTATAGTATAATTTCAGAACTAGTTATTGTTAATTTCTTTATTCTTTGTATGTCTTGCTTTTTTGTTATAGCTTTTCTCCATGAGTCTCCACTGAACACGGGCTACTATCCCGGTTATACACTATTCAGTAAACAAATGTTAATAAAATAAATAAAAATAAATAATGACATTATGCCTTCTGAATTATGTACCTAAACCATGATGTTTTACTCAGGATATGTGACTCCATGCATCCGAAATGCATTTACAAAGACAAATACTGTCATTTACATAGAAATGCAATCCCCTGACTAAGTAAAGTCACAGACACACAAAGGCCTCCCTGAGGTATATCTGCCATCATTGTCATATCACTAAACCTCTAATTACAATTTTGAAAAGCTCTTCTGTGACACTAACATTTAATAAGCATAGTTGAACATGTCATTCTTTTTCTTCCTCGTGGGCTGGATTTCTAGGTGGTACTACTTAATCTTACCAGTATGCAACTCCCAACAGGCAAGCATGTCATTAGTAATACAATTTTTCGTTCAATCAACCATGGCTATATCAAACACCATAAAGCATGTCATTGTTAAACACTGGAACATGTGTCAATATTTTGAGCAACACACATGGTCAAATCTCACTGCCATATTTCACACTTTCTGTCCCTTTGTATGTAATCAGTAACAATGTGTCTGCTAAGCTACTGCTGTTCTTTCAATTTCATTACTGCAGCTGACAAAGTTGTGTGTCTTTGTGCATAAGGTACTGCATGTGACATTTGAATTGGGCACCAATTCAGACCCATATTTTTTACCAGGCTGCTGCAGACATGGCTGGCGATGGTAGGGATTGTGTTCCATTAAGAGCACAAACGGGGGGTGTTGAGTGGTCCAAAATTGTTCTGGCACTCCTCAAGAACTGCTACAGGTGGAGGCTGCTGTAGCGGGATTATACTGTGTCTCAGTATAAGACTGAGGGTTGGATTAGCTTGTTCAAGGCTGTCTCCAGGGCATCTGGTATCCCACCACTAGAGTGACATAAAAAGGCATAAGCGGGATCTACTCAGCTGAAGGGATATGAATTTAAGACTGCAGACACCAATCAGTTTTATAAATATACTGACCCATCACCTATCTATGATATGGCATTAATTAGGCAGTCAACGCAGGTATTCATTATGATTTCAAATATCTATTTTTCCTTTGTCTATTGTGCTGCTGCAGCAGAGATAGCAGACAATTTTGAGGCACATCAGGATAGATTAACACACTTCAGACAGGCACAGGGGAAGTATGCATCAGGTCTGAATGTAAGGCAGGGAAGTATTTACAGTCCAATGCACTTTTTATCATCTTTAGAGACAAACCTTAACTTTTATATCAAGCATTGATTCCTGCTTTAATAGCTCTTGGTGATTCCATTATGCAATAAATACAAGAGCTGAACTGTGTGTGGGTTAAAACCCCAGACATTTATTTTATTTGATTTTGTACAGGATTGTAATTTTAAGATATTAACTGCAATACTGCATGTCATTAACAATTTAATTTTTACAAATGCAGTTAACTTTAAAAGCGCATATCTGAAATGGTATAGTCAATATATGATTCTTTTTTTCATATCGTACCACTGCTTGATTGATTGTATGACACATGAATGCCTTCCCATCGTATCTTCATGTGGCCAAGGTGCACTTATGTTTTTTTTCTCATTTTGGTTTATGTATTGAAATGAGTATAAGTAAAATAAGAACATGCCATTGATCTAATTTTCTCTCTTTTTTGGCTCTCAGCTCTCTTTTTTCATATAATTTTTAATATGCTGCTGCAGAAAACAAAATGACCATTAGCACAAGGAGACAGACTGACAACTATCATTCAGCCTGTCATACCTCCACATGTGGTTGCGGTGTCATCACTGCAGTCAACGCAGCCACTCAGCACATCTAGGTCACAACCAGTCAGCATTGGCTCTATGACTCCTGCCCTACCTGCTCCACCTGAGTCAGGTAGCTCTGGGCTGCGGGTGTAGTGACACTCTCCAGCAGCAGTAGTGGATGTAATGATTTTTTCACCCATCGGGAGCTGACGGGGCTGGTAGAGGGAATTATGGAGAGGGGCCTTGGTGCCCAAATTGGCAGGGATGAAAAGGTCCTGCATCATATTGTCTAAACAATGCCACATCCTGCACTGACCCAAGCAACTGATGCAGGAGATAGTTATGAGAGTTCTGAGAGTGATGACTACATTCTCACTTTTCTCAGACTGGGTGTGGATGCACCTCTGTGATCCCCTACCTATCACCTAACATGGTGCCACTAAATCTTTTGTGTCCATCACCACCCTTGTCTGTCTTGTATGTCCTGTATGCCTGTACCTGCTACTTAATCTACCTACCTAACCCTCTCATTCCTATTCACCTTCCTCAGCTTTTATCTCTCTTACAAAAAAAATATGAGCACCTGCCCAACAAAGACATTTATGCTGCATACATAGCTCTCCACTTTGCCTATATGTCATCTTGATGCACTTCATTTGGTCCAACTGGCTATACAACATTATTCTGTTGTTGTTACCCATCCCTGATGTGGTCACTCTCCGAAGTCATGAAATTGTGTGTACAATATTACATTTTTGTTCTGAAGAAGTAGATAGCTATGGTGCTGTATCACTACCTTCCTGACATTTTCTAAATTCTTTCCTCTATGCCTTGCCTTCTGCTTGCCATCTCCATTTCACCACTGTCCTATCAACCCCTTTTTTCACATGTTTAATCTGATCAAAAAATGGAATTACACACAGCACACATGGCCAGAAATGGCACAACCAAAAGCCTTCATTTCTTTGTCCGCAGCATTTACACAGAGATTGGCATTGTGCATCAGTGCTGACTGATGATGAATAACATTTAAGTTCCTATTGCAAAAGCTGAATATTTTAATTTTGGCCGCAGGTAATCTGGTTACTTTCATGGAAATGTGCTTAAATCTGCTGCACTATGGGAATGCAGAGTAACGGCAGTACTTTGAAACAATTTTTCTAACAGTTTTTAGGCTGTTGGATGTAATGAGCTGGAAGTTCCTATATAGTATACTGAAATAATTCTCGTGTCTGTAACCTGATATTTTTTGCATAGCATCACAGGTTCAATTACAGCTATTTCTCAAATTATTATTTCATAAGATTTTATACTCCTATCATATGTTTAATGGCAAATGTCTACATTTATCACCTGTTACATTTCATTAACATACCATTTGAACAGAGCACCAGGAAAGTATTTGAAAAAAATCCATCCCAAAAAAGGAGACATAATAAGCCCCCTTTAACCTGCTTATATTTTAATGTTGGTTCTACTCTTCTACCCTTTGCTGGTCCCTATAGCAAGCACGTTTTTGTACAGAGCATAATAATGAGTAAATAAGCAACTATAGAGATGATCCTACATGTCCCATAAACAATATTGTTGATATTTCTCTTTTCATGTGCTTCTCTCTCTCTCTTTCTTTTCACCCCTTCTGCTTCAACAAGTTTTCACTGTCCCTTCAGTTCCATGAAATAGGTGTTCCTTTTTGACATGATGAGATAATGTTCATATTTATAGACTAAGTTTGCCTACTTTCAAGTGATCTAATCCAGGCATTAGCAAAGTGTTATTGACTGTTTTTAGTACACTATTTTATGTTTAGCTGTTGAATACATTATCCTGCTTTTGGCAGAAGATACATGGTCCCTGCCTCCCCCTCACCCTGGCTATGTATCTTCTACCTTCTGTGCCATCATGTCTTTCTCCTCTGCATTTGTGCACTGTCTGATGCCGAGCACCATCTGCAACTTAAGCTAAACAGATGTACATAGCCTTATAGCAAAACCTTGTGAGTCTTTGCCTTCAGCCACATTACTTTGTTGCACTTCATGTTACTTTGCTTAGCTTCACTGCACAAGGGAAAGTTAGACTAATCTTCTTGTGAACAGTCTGAAGTGTTGAATGTGCATCATGTAGGATTTTCAAATGTCAGATATTGTTAGGAAGCATTCTTCATTGGATCGTTCTTTATGCATCTGGCTGTAATGAGCACCTTATGTATTGTTAAGTTATTCATTACTTTAATGTAGCCTGATGGCTACGTTCGCCTTTGCCTCATTGCTTTGTGACTGCCTCATCAAATCAATCAATCAATAAATAAATTAGGTTGTGAAATAACATTTCATGTATGGTGTGTCGACATAAATCATGTATATTTAGATATTTCTGGCCAAGATCCAGGGGTTCTGATCCAGAAATATGTGAAATTCATGCCCCAGGATTCATGAAGCTTGGTGCAAGGACAGCGTTAGCCTTGCGCCGACCGTGCGGCATAGAGATGGTGCAGCAGCACCACATGCATATTAATGAACGCGCGCTGCCATAACGGCCACGTGCATAAGAACCTATACGAGTGCAGGGGGTGTGTCCAAGCGCTGCACGGAGGTGTGAACATGGCTGCATACGCGCAACCTAAAATGCTGACTAGTACGGCCAGCCTCTAATAGAAATCACTCCTGTCAGTGTCTGTGGATAGTAAAATGTATGCAAAGCATACAAGACATTTTTGCGAACACCACAATAAGAAGTAAACACAAAGGCACGTAGCTGAATATTGAGTCCCCGTCTCTTGAATAAATGATATTTAAAACCCCGTGCCCATATTTCATTGTAGTGTCACTAGTTATACAAGTGGAAGCAAAACGCATCGTGTTAGCGCACCGCCAATTGCTAAGCCTAGCCCAATGGTTAGGGTTATCACCTGTCCTACATTGTGATGGACAGTCCCCCTCTAGGCAGGTGTGTCCATACCAAAACCATTATAAATGCGAAATGTCCTGCAAAAGAAGGACATAATTATGTCCCATATTTTATGTAATAGTCCCATACAATACTTATGTCCATATATAAAATACCTAAATGTTACAAGAAACAGAATAAGCAAGTAAACAAAACAGAATAAGCAACTACACCGCTACAAAAATAAAAGCTTATATGTAGGCATAAAACTAAAGTACTATCCTTTGTAATGACCGTGGGTATGTGTTGGCCTGTAAACTCTGATGTGTGTCCTGAAAATGTCCCATCCAGGTCATATGAAAAGGTGGCAACCCTACCAATGTTCAGACCATTCGCACAATATCTGCCCATTCACGGCCCAAGTCGCCCTTGTCAGGACGGCCCATAGATGAACGGGTATTACCCAGGTCTACCTGCCATGTCATGAAAGATAAGTATTTGTGTGTACCTATGTG
The DNA here is from genome assembly GCF_019279795.1 of Protopterus annectens. Classification (NCBI taxonomy): domain Eukaryota; kingdom Metazoa; phylum Chordata; order Ceratodontiformes; family Protopteridae; genus Protopterus; species Protopterus annectens. Next base: position 1,906,437,734 of record NC_056728.1, read on the forward strand.
CATGAAGTACAGCATGTGGATGATTAGAAATGCTAGGGTAGTCCTCACAACCATATTGGTCCCAGAGATATGCAATGTACGCAATGTGTTTTGTTGACTGTGCCATGGGCCATCAACTAGAGCATGGATGAATGGTGTCTATGGAATATGGCGGTGGGGGGGTGACGGGTAATGTAATAATTCACCAAGGGGAGATTGGGTTGGATGCACAATAGGTGAACTGGAGGTCAACGAGGGAGCAGTGTGTGAATGAGGAAGAAAACCAAAGAACAAATATACACATCCGCAATACAATCACACAAACATGTGAACATTAAAAAGTGCAATACACATGTACAGAAACGTAACTGGTACATACCCACAGAATGGTCCGGCTGGAACTGAGCCATCCAACCCCAACATACCTGGATACATATTTGAATACTCATCATCCCCTTCACAGCACACCACCCCCCCCCCCATCCTGAACGTCCACCAAAACCACCCATACTCGGGCTGCTAGATAGGTGCAGCCATATCTTCACATAGTGACCCCTACCCATATCTAGTAGGCAGTCTCACCCTAGGCAGTCTCAGGATTGAAAACTATGTATCCCTTGCATGTATAACCCTACCTTATTGCCATAAAGCAAAGAAGGTCAGCGGTCCCCACAATTTTTGGATACCTCTAATGGGATAAGTATCTGTTCTAAACATTAGGCTTGGTGTCACAACACAATGTCCAGTCCTGTATACATCTGGACACAAGTTGTATGAGCAGTAGTTGTCCACAAGACTGCTCCAGCCAGTCCTGCAGAACCTACGACCTGGGATTAAACACCTGACCATGATGCACGTCTCCCCACGTGCATTATTGGGAATATATACCTTAGACATTTGCATAGTGGCAGTCGGCTATAGGGTTCTTAAGGCACTTTAAAGCAGATGTAAGTAGGGTTACCACCTGCCCCACCTTGCGAGGGACAGTCCCTTTATGGGCAGTTGTGTCCAGACCAAATATAATACAATGGCAAATGTCCTGTGATTGTAGGAAATACTTATGTCCCATATTTCATGTAACAGTTGCATAAAACAGTTATTTCTGTATGTAAAATACTTAAAGTTACAAGAAACAGATTAAGCAACAAAACTGCTACAAGAATAACCGTTCATTTAGGCAAACAAGTAAAGTTCTAACCTTTGTACTGACCGTGGGTATGTGTCGGCCTGTAAAATCTAATGTGTGTCCCGAAAATGCACCACTTTGGCCATATAAAAAGGTGGCAACCCTAGACGTAAGTGGGTATGCAAGCATGTATGCGTGACAGTATGTGGCGGTGATTCAACGGCATGGGAAATGTAAATGAGCATGTAGGTGTATTTGCATGTGCATGTACAGACCAATATATACATATATATATATATATATATATATATATATATATATATATATATATATATATATATATATATATATATATATATATATATATATATATGTGTGTGTGTGTGTGTAGATATGAAGAATGAACATGCTCAAAATATAGCAGTCAAAATGAATGTGAAAGGAAAGAGCAGCGGAAATCCCCGTAATAGTTAGTGCTGTTATATATCAGGATGGCCATAGGTGAGCACACCTCTGCATCCCCAACCACAGGTAGGATGCTAAAAGTGGAACGAATTATCTCCCCGTGCTAAGTCTGACTTTCAGCTAGGGACATGGCAGTCCCGGTCCCCAGTCGGACAAGCCTAAACCCAGATGACCATATGAACACCCTGACAATTGAACACATGTATGTGCCAGGACTATAGATTTTGGAGGTCTGAATATCCTCGGAGTGAGTCAACATGCAGCACTGGTCCAGAGCAGTAGGGAATAGGGAATGGTGCATGTGTAGTAGTGCAGTTTTCCCAACAGGAAAATAGATGCCTGCTGTGTAAGTGAAGTGATGAGACATGTGTAACTAACACGGGTAACTATGCACCATGGATATACATATAAATGAAGCAGAACACCAACAGTGTAATGGTTAGAGCATCTGCCTAACAAAAAGGCATTCACGTTTCAAGGTCGACAATAGCAAATATAATTTTCCTTGTGGAATGAATGTTGCTCTGCTGTAAAGCCGACATTTAAACATGTAAAGGTAAACGTGTGTATTGCATGGCACTATTAACCAGATCCTTTCAATCAAAGTGGTATTGTCATAATGAATAAGGCACAGATAAATACAAATTAGCAGCAGTAAACATATGTAATGCACAGTAAGCATAAGCGAGTGCACCTGCGTGGGTTTAAGCAGCTCCCAGCATAGGAAATGTATGTTTGTATGTACAGATATAATATATATACACATGTATATATATATATATATATATATATATATATATATATATATATATATATATATATATGTACAGACATATATATATATATATATGTACAGACATATATATATATATATATATATATATATATATATATATATATATATATATATATAGATATAGATATATATATATATATATATATATATATATATATATATATATATATATATAGAACAGCAAGATATGAATATACATGTATGAAAACATATGCAGATATATATGTGTATATTAATGTAAATATATATATATATATATATATATATATATATATATATATATATATATATACATATATATATATATATATATATATATATATATATATATATATATATATATATATATATATATATATATATATATATATATATATATATATAAATATATATATTTATATGTTATAGTAAATATACACATGTATATACCTAGGTTATGTTACAGCAGTTACGGGTAACATATGTTGGTGGGAGGTCCAATCAACAAACGTCTACCTCCCACCCCCCCAGCTAGGCCGGTGAGACATACAGACACGCAATAAAGGTAAATACAACACTGCTTCCCAGAACACCGGCAGGAAACTTCCAGTGGGAGAGATCTACAAGGTCTACACTTTAAACATGGACAGCAACGTCAATTGCAGGACACCAAAAATGTGGTCCTTCCAATCAATGGGAGTAACACTATTATGACCAGAATGTAGCTGTACATGGAATAGTAGGTTGTGCAAGCCTGATAACACATGGGTTGACACAACATACGACATGTGTCCCGACACGGGGAGAGTGGGCAGTGTCTAGGGGTGTGTTCATATCCCACCTGCGTCCACCTGCGCCCACAGAAAAGATGAGTGCTGTAGAGTAGTGGCAGGTGGGGGAACTATGGGTATGCAATTATGGGGCTAGGTGTGCAGGTGTTGGCTGGCAGACACATATTAGGACCACCCCGTGGGTGTAAGTAATATCCCGATGTGGGTATAGCAGACACCCATACCTTCCAAACCTTAAGAGCACATCTACTGAACAGTCCGTAAACCATTGGGGGAACACATAGAGACCATATCATTGAACAGTCCCCGATTACCAGGGGCGTCCATGATTACGAATCAGAATCTAACACAGTCCCAACTAAACCCTCCTAGAACTAGTGATTTAAGGAGTAAAGGTGGGACCATACCGGGCCATGTGCACATGGCCTGATATGTCGTGGTGTGAACAGCACAGCACCAGATGCACTGCTGCTGCTACCGCCACTATGGGAGTGGACATGTGAGGTAGCTCATACAAGTAGACCTGACACAGGTGACGTAGCAGGTCTATGTCCACATGCTTGATGCCTCACTCCAACCAGATATTCCAATACAGACAGCTCATGCTCATGGATTGTCATGCCATGGTCAAGGACTCCAACCATGTCACCCAACCATCTATCCAAAGCTTCAGCAATCTGCTGTTGAGCATTTACCATTGCCTGGATGTTTTTGTTTAAAGAACGGACAGCAGCCCTATGTAGCCTATGATCATCTCTGTTGCTCCAATCAGCACATGCCTGTGTCTACATTATAGCCTGAAACATGCGTCTGGTGACACCAGCTGCTGCGCTCTGTCTTGCAGGAGCATGTTGGCCAGAGGTCCTCCTATGAGCAGCACTGGCCACGTGCCTGTGTGGGGCACCACCAGTCATTTTGCTGACACCATGGTGTGCAGGCACATCTTCCATAGCCCCCACACTTTCCTGTTCCAAGCTACCATGCACCAACTGTCCTTCCTCTATGGCCACTGGTAATGTTGTTTGTGCATGCATGGGATCTGTGTGCGAGGATGAGGGGGTTATAGATGGAATGGCAACCAATGGCACAGTTTCAGCCCCTGATAACTTTGCCTGTGACTCAATCATATGCTCATCATCACTGCTAGAGTCTGTGGGGGCACTAACATCAGATGTGCCGCAGGAGGGCAATGCACCTACATCACCTGTGAGGGCAGACAAGAACTGTACATTACAATCTATACAGTAGACACACACACAGACACACATGCATGTGACATGACAGAAGGCATGCAACATGCATGTGATACAGCAGACGGCATGCATCGCAGACAATAATAGTTGTAGTTATCATACATCCCTGGGTTGCACACAACAGCATGCATGTGTCATAGCAGACGGTATGCAAATTACACAATCATAGTAGTAGTTAGCATACATCCCTGTATTACACCATGTAGACTAGCACAGGTTAACAGTACACCTGCCTGATGTGTGGCATATGACCTTAACAATCACATGTAGTATGACATGTGATCTGCTGATGTGTGCAATGACATGCATACATGTTTAACACAATGGTGTCCTGTCAAATATACAGTGGGGCAATGGTGTCCCAATGCAGTGTTGTCTGTCTGCCCTACAGATATACTGCACATTTAGCTGATGTGCATGGCCATTGCAGAGAATCATGAGGTGTCTCTAGTGCTATACAGCATTAGTTACAGACAGAGTTCATATACATGACTGTGTTCAGATACAATACATATATACTGTGGAATGTGACCCACGTCACTGAGGTGCATACACACTAAACCATGATGTGGAAGTTGTGACACAGGTCACTGATGGGTATACGGATGACACCCCTGCACATCTGCAACCATATTGCTGCTGCCTGGCAACTATGGCCAGACATGGCAAACACGTTGGTTCAGCATGTCCCACATGACATCTGTGTACCACACACACACACAGACAAACACACACACACACGAGGAGCAAGTATGACATTGATGTCCAACACCAGCAAGGGGAATGTACTGTATCTGTGGGCTGATGTGGATACTGTACATGTGACTGCTGTCATGTAGTGACACCTTCAAGATGTTCAACACATCTTATGTGGTGGATTGACGTTACGCCTACACAAGATGTGCACAGGCCTGTAGGATGTCTAGTGTTCCACATCTACAATATGACCATTATACAAAGGCCATAGTTGGACAATGTGTAGCCATTGTATGACAGTGTGTACACACAAGCATGTCACGTCTACTGTGTGTATTGCTCCATGTCTCTGGCCATCCTCCATGGCCATGTGTGTACATGTGTTGTACAAATTATTGTGATGGGCATCTATTTCACATGTCTGTGCTGTCCCATATGACATATATGCTCCGCTGACAACAGGGTTATGCAGATAAAGGGTGGCATGTGGGATATGTTTTCATGTTAGGTAGGCAGTGTTGCAGCCAGGCCACTAGATGTCATGGACATGTCAAGATAGCACATCACATTGTGTGACATTCATAGCAGGGCTATGATCCACACCAGTGAATCCTGTGTGCTGGCCATACTCCAGCCCACTGTGTAGTACTGTTTGTATTCACCACATGTGTAGTTTTGATCTGTAGTACATCCCTAAAGTGAACAGCACCTCCACCATTGTATGCACAGCTGTCCACACATCTGGCAATGACAGTTTGTGAGGATTCATGTTGGTGAGATGATTCACATAGTTTGCAAGTATTGCACATGGGTAGTCATTGTGAAGCATTGCAGGTCCGACCTGTATATTGTGACAGGACCATACATTATATGTACATGTTGTAAATGGCCACATGGCAGATAGATTTGTGCATTATGATTCCTGATAAATTATAACACTCTCACCTGCAATGGGCTGTTGTCGCAGCAGAACACCAGAGGTACCTAAATAGGAGTAACACAGCAGTATGAGCATACTCCAAATGTATAATGGCTACAGGGTGCAATGTGCATAGCACATACACCAGTGCATTAGACTATACTATGGTGTATGCACATGTGTGCATACAGAGAGTAGCATACTATAGTATGCGGCATGTGTGTATACATGTCTTGCATATGATGTCACATTACATATTGTACAGTGACACATGCAACTATATGGAATATAGTTGTTATAGGTGCAGTACTGACTTACCAGGCAACTCCAGGCTCAGTGGTTGAGATACACTCACCTCCACAATATCAGCTAAGGCTTGTGGATGTAGTTCTGCAGGTGTCCCCAGGTTGGCCAGTAGCTCCTCGGTAAGTGTGTGTGGGGGCTGGGTGGGTGGTCCACCACCTGTTGCACCTTTTTCCCTGGTGATTGCATTCACACGCTGTTTCGCCCATCTAATGAGGTCTGTACGGTGTCTGCACACCTGCTGGTATGTGCAGTTGTGGCAACCAACATCATTAACCCTCCTGCGAAGTTCCATCCACAGGACATCCCACTGCTGTGCATCCTGTGGCACATGGCTGAACAGGATATCATGATTGTTGAGTATGGGATGAGAGCCTCATCCTCCAAGCAGGTAAAAGGGGGTAGCCTTGCATGAGGCATACCTGGAAGACATCATGATGGAGACAGGTCACAGTAACTCACAGAGACATACAGAGCTAAAGCTGAACATACATGTGTATCGCATTTATTAAGTTTAAATAGTTGTATTTGCAAACCTACATGACACTGATGTGTTTGTGTCACACACATGTGACACTCAATGTTGACTGGTATTATCACGGTATATGTGTGTGTGTCACCTGATTATATTGCTCATACTCCATGTGGATGCTGTCTTGATGTGGGCTTGACTGCTTGCCTGTACTGGTGTTGCTACCTATCAGCACATGGCTGGATGTGTCCAGATTAATGCAGTCGACCTTGACGCTGTGTATATGTCACATATAAGGACTTACACTGCCTTAACAGACATGACCTGTGACCCTGCAAACTTGCTCACATAAAGTTTTACATGTATGTGTTCTGCCATATACATCTACATGGCACTGTACAGCAATTCAACATCCTTCCATGTATCACCTGTGTTGCACATGTGATACCCATGGGACACTGGCTAGCCAGATGGTATTTGCAGGGATGGATATCAACTATAGCATGTACAGTCAAAGTCAACTATTGGGCTATATGCCATGGGTCATGTATGAATCTAGGATGAAAGGTTACCTGGCAGTAGCTGACAGGCGGGTCTGTGGAGCGGTGCCACATTACTGATCCACACGGTTAATGATACATTTACCATGCGGTCATCACACCATGTCTGAGAGGGGAGCGATGTGCAGCTTTGACAGACAGGAATGCATAGTATGGCAAGACTATGTAAAGTGTATGGGACAAGGATTTGTCCAGCATGTGGAAGGTGGATGTCCATGAAGTATGTGTTTGAGATCAGGATGAGTACGTGTAGCATGTCCAACATCACTGGGTTGGACATGGATTTATTCAGGGTATGCATCATGCTACATAGCGGAGATGGGGAATGGGAAGGCTGGTGTAGGCCACCTGCACATGACCAATACCCCTTAAAGGAAATATGTGATCTGATATGGGTCACTTGAGTGCTGTGTATGGCTGGACAATGATCTCTAAATTCATGGATGGCACCCTATTATTATTAAGGTTGCCACATATGACTACCTGACAGGTGTGGTGATGTAGCTGCCTAGGTGGTAGTTCATGGGTACAGGGTTATTAACATAGGGGTGACAATGCAATATGTAGCTGTCAGATTCTGGCCATATGTCACACACACTCACCCACAAAGCCCCTTATGTATGTTGTCCACAACACTCCTGAGTCAGCTATTGCTCCTAAGTCATAGTCATTCACATACTTCAATAGGCAGATGCCTTCTGTTTGTCTGTGAGGTATGGACTACAATGAGGGGGAAAAAAAATCATTAACCCTGACATACTGTTGCTGCCACTGGTGTGATGAGCATGTATTATTCAGATACCTTCTGTAGTGTTGGTTCTGCCAGCCATCCTGTTGCAAAACACTCCTGTAACATAGGAATGCACATCTAGTATACTGAGTGTAGGTGGTACACAGTATGGGTGATGATGTCCTATGACCTGGCAATGTTATGATATGCAGTGTCACATCAACCTAAATGTCATCTACATCTGCACTGCTGACATCAATTATTTGATCAAGGTTCATGGCCATCCAGACAAGACTCAGCAGGGTAGTAGTGCAGTACTTCCCATTATGAGTGGTGTCTCCCCCTTTGTCGGTTGTGATACCTGTTGGTGTGCACCATTCCGTGTGTACACAACCTGACATGAAGTTTTTTTTTACATGATGTGCGTGTGGAGAGCATCTTGTTTTGCCATATGTGTATGATACAACCTGTGATGTGGACAGGTCCCATGCAGCCTGAGTGCAGCTTGTACCTGCATAATTGTGGGTACAGGGGCCCTGTGGTGTACATGGATATATGCTTATGTACCTGTTGAGGGGAGGGGGCCATGTGTTTATGTTATCCAAGACCCTATCTGGATTGCTTATTCATGCTCAGCACTTGTTCAGAACTTGTAAGCCCTATGTAAGCTAGTAATTACTATAGCACTCAATCTTCCACATTACATAGAGGTAAGGATAAACATGTTTTGTACATACTTTTCTCACTTGCTTAGAGTAAAATAGCTCTTGTACTCACTTTTCTCACTTATCTTGGCGAAAGTAGTTCTATATTCAGGCATGTCCAAGAGTCAACTGCCAGTGTTCCCACCTGTCTATCTGATGAATCTGGACATCTTGACGCAATGTACACATTGCCTCATGTACACAGACAAGCCTCTCCACCTACCACCCAACACTACAACCTGTGAGAGATGCACTCATCTAGCCAAACTGGAGGTAAAGCTCTCTCCAACCAAGCCTGACACTGACAGTCATGTGGAGAAGGTAAACATTCGCACCACACCACACTCATCACATAGTCTCACTGAATCTACCCCACCATTAACTGGGAAAAATACTCATGTACCAACACATTAGCTCAACGCTTTCTGGAATTCATAAACACCAATGCCCTGAATCAACATATCCACACACCCACCAGGGGCAGCAATATCCTAGACCTAGGCATTACCAACATGAGTGACTGGTGCTCCACATTTGAAGTCAATCCTTGTTGGTCCGATCCAACCATGAGCTGAACACCATTGATATCCACATCCCGCCCCCACCCCCCATTAAGGAAACCACAGTATAATATGTCTACAGAGCCAACTACATGCTTCTTAAGACAGATGTGGTGAATGTCATGACCCCCATGCAGATGGACAATACTGTTACAACTGCTGAATCCTACACAAATGCACTCTATAAGCACTTGCATGAGTGCATGGCTTGTGCTATCCCAAACAGAACCAAGATGCTATATTCCTAATTAAGGAAACCAATCTGGTGGTCCCCTGCCATAAACAAACTGTACTACAGGAGGAATACACTGTTGCAAACGAGAGTACAATCCCATGCATGGAGGAGCTCCCTGGCCAGCCTCAGTAAGAAGGTGAGATCCCTTATAAGATCATCCAAAGCTAGTTACGAAAACTAAACTGCCACTAATTCCAACAACAACCACAAAGCATCCTATAGCTATGTCACATAGTTCAATGTCAACAACCAGACCTGCTCTGAGTTACAGCACAAAGGCATGAACAGTACAGAACCAACTGATATTGGCAACATCCTGGCAGATAGGTTCAGTGCTACCTTCCCCCCTCCCTCTCAAAGCTGCACACTCTAAAGCCAATATCACAGCATCCATGGGACCGGACAACATCCCAGGCTGCATTTTACACAAACTTCAGAATGTACTGTCTCACCACCTATGCACCCTGTTTAATAATAGCCTCACATCAGGCATAGTGCCCCCTGAATGGCACACAGCAACAGTTATCCCACTCCACAAAGGTGGCACCACAACAGACCATGGGACCTATTTCCCTATGGGCCTGACTAGCCTGGTCTGCAAGGCTATGGTGCAAATCATGGATCTCATTTACAGAGACATTGGGTACCTCTAAACCTTTGACCCCTCCATGTTTGGCATTGTTAAGGGCAGACCATGCGTCCTAAACCTGGTGGACTTCTTAGAAACAGTTACCAAGGCATTAGATGAGGGTAAGGAGGTCCACACAGCCTACCTATATCTCTCATAGGCTTTCAACACCATTCCTCCTTCTGGTATTATCAACATACCCATCCGCCTGAACATTAACCCCTATGTCATGTGATGGTTTGCAAAGTGGCTCACAGACAGAACCCAAACAGTGGGATTTGTATACCCTAGGTCCAACTGTATACCCAGTTACAGGTGGCGTCCCTCAGGGCTCAGTCCTAGGACCCCTCATGTTCGGTATATACATCTCTGATGTACAGACAAGCACAGGAGGGCTTTGGCTGAAAAGGTTTGCAGATGACTGCAATCTAGGGGACATAATTGTTTCCCTAGCTGTTACAGACACCCTCTGGAAGGGTTGCACTGAGACAGATACCTGGTGTTAATATCATGGCCTCAAGCTGAATGCCTAAAAGTGCATAGTCATCCCCCTTTGGATATAACTAATTACCCACAGACTACCACATAGGTGCTAGTCCCCTATATACAGAAAAGGTAATAAGGGATCCGGGAACCTCAGTAGATAGCAATCTCTCCTTCGATACCCATAATGACAAGGTGGTTAGAATATCCTTCTACATGGTCCCCCTAATCTCTAATGGGTTTGCATCCAGATCAAAGGAGGCCATTGTGACTCTCTACAGATGACGTATTAGACCCATTAAAGGATACAGCACCCCATTTGGGAAATACCTTACATGACAACTGCAACAGCTTGGAAGACCACACCAGTACCATACCAAGAGGATTACTGACCTCAAACAGATGACCTATGCAGCCCAACCTAAGAAACTCCAGCTGTACTCCGTTGCATACTGCATACTTACAGGTGATCTTTGCTTGACATACAAGGCCCATGTCCAACCCTGTATTGCTGGATATGCTCCACCTAAACAGAGGCCCCTGAGAGCCACATGCTCTAGGGATATACACCTAACCACAATGATGAGTAGGACTTGCTGATGGATAGATTCCTGACCCGGACACTCCCCATGCTTTGGAACATGATTCCAATGTACATCAGGCAGGGGCCCCTCACTAGCACTTTTCAAGGGAAACCTTGATGTTTGGATGGGAGACAGACATGCATCCCAGGGATCACTGCAGTGGCTCTACTGTACAGAGGCTCAGGAAACTGATGGCTCTGCTGTGCAGAGGCACAGGGAACCAACCTATGGGGGTGGTGAAAGCCAACACACTCTAGCTAGGCTTATACAGACCCTTGGTAAGACAGCCTAGTACCTACCTTTGCACATATTACATGTCTTATGTGCATGGATAGTTAACTATCTCTTCCATTTTACTTTTCTATCATGCTGATAAACTGGCGGGTGATTAGCAGACATATGTATCCTGTTATTGTGTATTGTAAATGCCAATAGACATAACTAATGTTTGCCTAACATTACAATAATGCTATGTAGCTTGTAATACATATCATCCAACAATACTGTACATTACACAGTTATTGGCACAATATCCCACAATGCAAATTATAATTGCACAGTGGCCTAACCTTCGACATGTTATTCTCAGTAATACACCCATACATATGGCTACAGTTACAATATATCAACATATACTATCCCCAGTTATAGCACATACTTGTTGGACCAGCCCTGCTACTGACAGCGCCTGGTGAGGAGTATTTCTTTTCAAAGCCCTTATATAGCATCCCTTGTGATGTATGCAGTGTTTGTCTTGTGACCTACAGCAGCACATACAAATACTACAAGTGTTACTATGCTCAACAATACATCACTACAAGATAACTGTTTCCACTATATGGATTGTGTGCACTTTAAATACTACAGAAAGGTACTACATACACAGACATAATGAATGTTCTACATACGTTATTAGTAACCTGAGGTGTCGTTAACTGTTGATTCAATCTTTTTCAGTTTGTGTTTCAATGTTCTTTGTAACGTTCCACTGGTATATATGGATGGTTTGAATGTGTGATAACACATACTTTTCTAGTTACATATCGGTAACATGTGGTATCCTGTCCAACAATTGCTGTTCCAAAGTAGTTAGTTAGATGCACATCAGCTGTGCAGCTACTCATTAGCCGATACCATGACAACAGTGGTGTATAACTGATTACTCCTTTTGGGCGTTTTCTGTTTGCCTTGCTTTCCAGGAAGACGGCCTGGATGTGTTGCTTGTGATATATTTCAACAGCTATATGGAAACACACAGAGATATATTAGCTTCATGACTCCCGGGGACTGTTTGTAATGCCTAGAAGATGTTGTTCTACATGTGAGTACAGCTGTTATATTTCAGAACATTGTTACTTATGCAGGATTTGTTTGTACCTGATACTTCTGCAGATGTTTAAGTCTGGCAAGGATGTTTGGGCTGCTCAAGGCTGTATGGCTATGCATGAACCGTTATGGAGTTTACAGTGTGCTCACCAGACATCCTTGATTGGGTGTACAAGTGTAGCACACTGTGCTGTTACTCAGTAATTGCTAACACATCCCAGTGTACACACAACCCTCTGAAACGGGGTTAGTGCAAACAAACTCTGGAACATCAGCAGCTGTTCCATTGTATAACAGCAGCTATTTCACATAGGGTCATGTTAGTGTTTCTCTGCCAAGGTATGTTAAAGCTTCTGCAGATGCTGTACAGTGAGTGAATGATTTGTGATGTTATTACAGTTTGTATTGTAATATGTTTGGGTGTGGAGGTGATGTGGTGGGTGTGCATAGCAGATGCAGGTGTATAGGAAATGCTTTTATACATAACTGATATGTGTGTGAGGGTTTCTTCCCTATTTGAACACCTATCCTTTTGTGGACTAATACAATGGTACTTGCAGGCTGATTCATTAAGGCACTGTTATGTGGCTCCTGTATAGCATGCAGGTGATGTTAGTCCTTGAATCCCTTCAGTAATACATCTGTATGTAATAAAGTGTTGTTACATGAAAGCTGTGTATTTCTGTCATAGATATTTGCAGTCATCATAGTTGTGTAGGTGACTGACCCTCTTTGGTTTGGGTTGCCACATTTTCATATGGCCACAGTAGGACATTTTCGGGACACACATCAGAATTTACAGGCTAACACTAACCCATGGTCAGTGCAACAGATAGAACTTTCCTTTCTTGCTTAAATATAAGCTTATTCTTGTAGCAGTTTAGTTGCCTATCCTGTTTCTTGTAACATGTAGGTATATTAGATACAGAAATAACTATTGTATGCATCTATTACAGTACATATGGGACATAATTATGTCCTACAATCCCAGGACATTTGCCACATTTAATATATTTGGTCAGAACACAACCACCCAAAGAGGGAGAGGCCCTCACAAAGTGGGACAGGTGGTAACACTATCATTGGCTCATGTCCATAGCACATATTTGTAATAGTGTATAGGCATATACTCTCCATATCCTTTGTTCATAAAGGTTGGTAGTGGCATAATGTGTGATTGCTATGGTCCATGTTATACACATATATGAACACTTCAACCACTGTATGTGGGAAACCTATGGAATCCTGAAACCACAGTGTTCAGATGCACACAGTTTCAGGACCAGACTCCGATACCCCACATTACCGACAGCAACAGTAACTCGCGAAAGTAACACGAACATGGAACACACGCACACACAGACACACTGCTACCCACCACATCCAAACAAACCATCCTACACTATGTATGAGCAGGTGGCCAAGCACTCCTACATCCCCCATGTAGGTGTCTGCACCCCCCCATACCACCCCCTACTTTAATATTCTACCTCCTAGGTCGCGCAAACAGACGCACAAAGCTAACCCACACCCACACATTACAGTCCCCCAAGAACACACACCACACCCAGAACACACACTTACACACACTACAGCCCTAAGAAACACACTTACACACAGTAAACTACCTGAACCACAACACCAGAAGCACTGACTAACTGTCCCTTAACATTGTGATTTTACCCCTAGCACATCTGGTGTTTTGGTACTGCATTCTTTCGGACCTTAAGCCTCGGGATTACATGTGTCAGTATGTAAAGCAGTTGGTATGTGGTAGGTATCCCATTTATATGTACCTCCATGGTTATGTAGATGTTGTTAACCTATCTATATATCTACATATATATGAATATCCCCATATATCGACATCTCTCTCTCTCTCTCTCTCTCTCTCTCCCTCCCTCTCTCTATATATATTATGATGCATACATATATATATATATATATATATATATATATATATATATATATATATATATGTGTATATATATATATATATATATATATATATATATATATATATAAAATATACACCTTTCATTGGGTACATGCCAGTTTGTCCTATTTCAGCACATTCCTACCTTTTGTGTTTTATCCTGTCAGTATACACGACTGCCATTGGTACATCTCAAGTAGCTTAGTGGTATGTTATTGTGAAGAATGTGTACATGGGTGTATGTTCTAATCCTGGCAGTGATATCTTACCTCTCAGAGCAGGCACTGGTAGTGCAAGGCTGATTAACACACATTTCAGCGGTTGTGTGTTCCACATGTTTATTATTCTGTGAAGAGCTACCTATATATGTAAGCTGTGTTTAAGGTATACTATGTAGCATGTAAACATCTGTGAAGATTCCTGTCAGGGATACTCCCCATTATTTGGAAGTACATCCCTGATTACATTATACAAAACCCCTCATTAACACTCCAGGGAATTCTTGCAGAGTGGGTGGGGAACAGTGGCTACACCCCAGGGATCCCGCAATTGGCTCTGCTCCACAGAGGGATAGTCAGTTAATTGATAGGGTAGTGACAGCAGACACATTTTGCCAATGCTAATGAGTGGCCTCAGCAGTTGGGCATGTACCTACCTATGTAATCTATGAACCTGTACATACAGTATGGACACATGCTGATAGCTTAATTTACTGTTCAGGTATTCACTTACGTTGTGCCAATGGCGGTTGTGTGTACAATAGTAGAGGGCTACCTTTGTAGGATGCACACAGTAGACCACCTATAAATGACAATTTACAGATGGTCATGTGTGTGTGCCATCCATGTTTGCTGTGTGTGCAGGTGGAGAAGGGTGTCAGTCCATGAGTGCCTACACTGTCAGTGTGTGTGCTATACGTTCCCTCTTTGTCAAGGCATGGGCATACTGGGCACGCCTCCGTCTGCCTACTGGGGCTAGCACAGGGTGTTCGTGGTCTGAGTCCTTCTGTGCCTGTGGGTCCCATGGCAATGGTGGTAGGCTGTGAGGGCCTTCACCATTCTGTCCCTGCTGCAGCTGTTTCCACAGGATCATATTGTGTAGCATGGCACATACTATGAAGACGTGGGCACACATCCCTGGAGAGTACTGCAAGGCTCCACCAGATATGTCCAAGCAATGGAACCGTGATTTCAGCATCCCAAATATGCGCTCTATGATGATTCTTATATTTGCGCGTGCCTCATTATGGTGTTCTTGCATGGCTGTGTGTGCATTTCTGATGGGAGTCATCATCCATGGTTCCAGTGCATAGCCAGCATCCCCCACCAGGTTGCAAATACCTGATACAGCTCTGAGGCATGCCAGATGTGGGAGTCGTGATAGCTTCCAAGGCTGCCAGCACACACATCCATGATAATGCCCTGGGCATTGACCTGGCAGTTGATGGAGGGGAATCCCTTGCGGTTTATGTAGCACCTACCCTGTTCACCGGGTGATGACTTGATGTGTATGTGTGTACAGTCTATTGCACCCAGTACCGCCAGGTAGTCTGCCGCATGGTGGAAGAGGCGCATATTGCTGGCCAACTCCTCCTGCGTTCAGGGGAAGTATATGTGCTCATTGGCATATGGTAACATGGCATCCAGGAACTGGTGGAGCACCCTGGATGCTGATGCCTGTGAGATCCCCATGATATCCCCAGTTGGCCTTTGGAAGGTACCTGTGGCTAGTATTCTCAAACTTACACATACCTCATGTCCACTGGGATGGGTTCCCCTCTGTTACTTCTGGCTCTGAGGCATGGCCGGCACAGCTCAACAAGTTGCTGTATGATGTCACTGTCCACCCTGTAATGCTCTACTATCTCCAGATCATGTAGCCCCTGGTAGGTTACCCTGGGTCTGAATACTCTTCTCCTCCTCTGGTGCCTGAGATGGTTGTCAGCATCATCCTCCACACCACCGTCAGTCTCCAACACATGCTGGTGAATCAAAGCTATGGCAGCCCCTAACATGTACATATTAAAAGTTCCCCGCCTGTATACACCAATGGTGCAGAGTGTCTGGGAATACACAGGTGTGTGTGTGTGTGTGTGTGTGTGTGTGTGTGTGGGGGGGGGGGCTTTCACACCTTATACTATTGTGCAATGGATGATGCTGGTTTAATTGGGTGTGTTTGTGCTATTCCAGCTGTGGGGTATCTTAATTATTGGTTTTACAGCAGGTACTGCTATTGTGGGGCCTTTGGTGTTGACTTACACTTGGCTGCCTTGATTTATCTATTGCCCTTTACTTCAATTTCAACCAGATTCCCCTCCCATTGTCAGGCATGCATCCAGCTGCCGGCTTTCTTGTTTTGTACTTTCACAACCCAGGATTGTGTTGGGAAATGTGTTATGTAGCTGATCTACTGCAAGTCTGCTTTGTTCTGCTGTGACAGTTCTCTTTTCTTTGCTGTACGGCACCTCCCCTTTCCTGTTCTGCAGGTAGCTGCTAGCAGCCTTGTTAGCTGTTGTCCATAGCCCACTGTGAGTTTCTTGGTGTTAATTACTCATTTGTACTCCAGTTACCATGCTGCAGCATTTCCTTATTGTCTTCCTATATCCTTCCTGTTTCAGCTGTGGTGCATGCCGTGCACAGCTGTTTACCAGGTTTCGTGCTCATTTTCATCCATGTTCACATGAACTTTTGATTACATTGTGTGCTCTCAGCTAAGCAAAACTATGGCTATTTCCACACCCCTATCCTGCGGCTTTGCTTAGCAACAGGCAACATGGATTAGCAATGATCCAATGTGCTTACAGCCACGGTGGCGCGCCTATCTCTTGATGTCATGTTTACCTCCAGGCCACTCCTCAGTGTTGTACTGCTATGCCATGTGGTACATCCTTACACCAGCGGGGCATTTGTGATTCAGTATTACTTGACTCATTTGCATGGCATTGACTGCTAATTCCTAGTTACTACACTGAACACTGTCACAGACCCTTAGCAACCATTGTGCCATGGTTGTGGTGTAGCATGCATGCCATTGACTATTATGGGGATATCATGAATTGTGTTACATTGCAGTTTTATGACATCTAAATTTATTTTCCTTGTGATCTCATTTGCCCACAGATGCACTGTGTTTTTACTTTGCGTTAATGTGGCCATGACATTAAATGTTATTTTTTTATATGTTGTGCATGTTGTTTTATGCCATTGGCTATAAATTTAGCCATTGGCATATATGAACATTATAATATGTAAGTTTGGTCTGCTTTCATGGCTCCGATTTTATGTTTGACATTTCTACATGCTTACGCTACATCTGCACACCACTTCATGAATCGCTATATACCTTCATTTACATGCTACACTGCTGCACATGGGGTAATTAGCATACATGCACTGTGATCTGCACAGCTCTGGTATACGCTTGTAGTGCACATGGAAACAGCTCATACCTGAATCCCTCGGCGGCCATATTTGGCGTTAGATCGCTGATGCTACTCTGGCGCCTGGCGCATGCTTCATGAATCCCGGGGATGCTTAATATTTTAATTATATTAATATTATGCAATTAAGTGCTGTCAACATATTTTAGAAACGCACCGTTATCCTACTTGTGTCCTAGTCATGGTTATACTTTCCAAGCCCTGCTTTCTCCCTACTGAAAACAGTTCCTTGCACATAGAATAGCAGATTACTTATCAGGAAAAAAACATAACATTATCATAACATTATCACAGCCTAAAAATGTAAAAATATGACCCAGAAAAATTCTAACTTAATTTCTGTGTCTGTATCACTGTCTCCATGTCTGCATGTGTTCCCACTTCTGTATCATTACTTTTTTACTCTTTCATATTTATTAGGTTAATGAATATAATGCACAAGTTATCTGAAATTACATTGTCATAAGGGCAATGAAGAGTACTATTTTTCAGTGTTTGTATGACTCCTGTGGGTCTAACTGTTGGCTACACATTTTCCTAAAACATTACCCTGCTGAAGTATTAATGTGCTTGCTTCTATTGTGAAGACTGTCTTGGACAGATCATGCCAGAATACTCATGACAATAAGGTGAGCAGTAACCCAACACAAATATGTGCAGAAAAGAACCACAAACTAATGTCTTAGTATGTCTGTATGTGTATTCCTGTTACCAAATGTTCACCTATTTCCACACCCTCTGCATCATCAAACAGATCTCATTGATTCAAACTGGTTTCCATAAGCCATGTTTGCATTATCAATAGCATGCTTGGTCCCAAATGTGTTTCAGAATGCACATGTGTCAGACATATAAGGACTAAGGAACTGCATCTGTCATGTGTGAAACATAATACATGAAACATGACCATAAGACATATCTTGTCTGTATTACATCGCATTCAGATGTGGTTGTATGTGCATATGGTTTATTTGCATGAAGGACAGCATGCAGCACCATATACCACTGCTAGTTCTCATTCTATATTCAATACCTCACAATATGGTTATGCTTGCACTAATACTTTGCCATCTGCAGCACAAATAAGCTTGCAAGTGCTGCACTTCATGGAAAGAGTTAAAAAATATGTAGAACAAATAATTATTTGATTAGGTTGTACAACTTATGTCCATTTTTATTGAATTTTGAAACCAAGATGTCTAGATTTCAGAGTGATGTTATTTCAGTTGTCAGTCTTTTAATGTATATCTGCACTCCAACAGTTACATTTAAAAGTGTGTTACAATGGTGTGAAACCTTTTCACACATAATCACTCTTATTAAGAAGTGCACTGTTATATTTGGGACATGTGTTTGTGTTGTCAATGCACATTGGGTAAGTCTAAGACAAGACAACTGACAGTGACACAAAAAATGTTTACTATTTGCATGCAATCATTCCAAGATGAGTTGTCATGAATGTTTGCTTGACAATCCACAGTTTTAAAGTTGTGTTTGTCACTGGCACCCCATACTGTGAAACAGGACAGTATATATATATATATATATATATATATATATATATATATATATATATTAGTAATGGAGCAACTACAGTGCTGTTCTTGTTGCCTGTCTAGACACATACAATTGTCAAAAAACCTGTAATGCATTTCACTAATTGTGAGTGTGAATTTTAACCTCATACTTCTCCTGGGGGGGCTAACGATTCATACTGTGCTCTCTAAATTATGTAAGTAGATAGATAAGATGTTGTGTGTGTGTGTGTGTGTGTGTGTGTGTGTGTGTGTGTGTGTGTCCATGTGCCTGTGCGTAGTAATAGTCACATGTAAGAAATTCCTCAATGCCAAATATGCTGATTCCACTTTCACACAGGAAAAGAATTTAACTTTGGACACAGATCCCTCTGTACATTATCACACTTTTAACTCAGACTTCATCTCTATAACGCACTGATGAGGTCTTCCTGTCAAAAGTTCACTCTTTCCCCTTAACAGTCAGACTTCTCCTGTAGCACATGTGGCTGATACTGTGTTCTCTAGATTCTGGAACCTAGGTAGGTACGAGGTTTAAATCTCACAGTGTTGTATGTTTGTGTGGCTGCAATAACAGGTATGTATAGCTTCCTGAACAGACATGCTGTATCAACTTCTAGTCATGGGAAACATTTAACCTGTGATAGTATACTCCCATCCGTTTGTCCCTCTTTTAATACATATATCTTCTCTGCAGCACACTATTGAGGTCATCCTTTCTTAAGTGCATTCTCTCACTTTAAAACTCCAATTTCTCCGGTGGCACTTGCAGCTAATACTGTGTTATCTACAGTGTATAACCAGTTTAGTAGGTGATTTGAATATGACAGTGGAGAATGTGTGCGCGTGTGCGTGTGTGTGTGTGTGTGTGTGTGTGTGTGTGTGTGTGTGTGTGTTTGTTTGTGTGTGTGTGTGTGTGTGTGTGTGTGTGTGTGTGTGTGTGTGTGTGTGTGTGCATCTGTGGTTCTAGTGTCAGGGAGGTAAAGCTTTAACAACAGATTGCTTTGTCCACTTTCACTCAGGCAAAAACGTATATCTTTGTACACAACTCCCTCTGCATTTCATCCCACTTTTAACACAAACTTCTCCACTGCAACAAATGGATCATTGATGAGGTCATCCTGTCAATAGTGCAGTCTCTCCCATTAAGAATCAGACTTCTCCTGTGGCACTTGCAGCTAGTTTTCTGTTTTCTAGATTCTTTAACAAGATAGATAAAATGCTCACATCTCACAGTGTTGAAATTGTGTGTCTGTACTACTGATATTTAAGTAAAGCATCGACTACAGATGTGCTGTTTTAACTTCCTTTCTTGAGAAGAATTTAAATTTGGACACAGATCCCTCTACACTTTATCCCACTTTTACCACAGGCTTCTTATCTGTGTGACATTGATGAGGTCATCATGTCAAAAAGTGCACTCTCTTTCTTTAAGAGTCAAACATGTCCTGTGGCACTTGTGGCTAATACTGAGTTCTCTAGATTGTATAAATAGATAGTTAGAAGGTTTAAGTCTCACAGGGGCCCTTGTTTGTATGTGGCTTTGATATGAGGTGCTTATAGAAGAGATGTAATGTATCAGCTACTAGGCAGGGGAAGATTTTAACATGGGGAAGGATGCCCCTACCTCCATTCCCACTTTTTCTGCAAACATGTTATCTACATCACACTGATGAGGATATCATGTCAAAATTGCACTTTCTACCCTTACATGTCATCCTGTGTTATTTGCAGCTAACTGAGGGTTCTATAGATTGTGTAATTAAATAGCGTGAACGTTTGAATTCAGCATTTGTTAACTTCCTGTCACGTACAGTTGTGTCTGTAACAATACCCCTTAGTAAGCTTCCACATAGGAGATGTATTTTCACTCCGAGAGGGCTGCCCTTTAAATTTGTATTAGCCCCAGGCAATACCCACTTTTGGAAATACAATACTTATGCAATGTTATCAAAAATTATGAGTTATCCTGTGGCACTGGTTATTGATACTATGCTTTTACAGTGCGTGATTACTGAGGGAAAATGTTTGAACCCAGCAATGATTTTCTACTGTGTGTGGGGGGAGGGGTGGTTGTCTATAGTGCTCTGTAGAGAAGACTTCCAAGGCATAAATATATGTATCTGTGTTTTGGTACTGTGCACCTTCATATCATTTTGGGAGAACATCGCCATATTAAAGATGATGTCATCCATTCAAATAGTTATTGTCACATTTGTAAAGCAGCATCTCATGTCGTGCATGCAATTTAGGCAGTGTTCTGTACATTTTGTTCTTAGGCTGTCTGTTCAAATCCAGCCATCAGTCATTAGACTCACTTGTGTCATTATGACTGTCAATGTCAAGTAGTTAAGAGTCTTGTCACCCAGCTATCTGCTATGTACACATACAGCTAGGGATTGCTATTACAAGAATTTATGCTCATTTCTTACACAGAGATGCCTTATTGGATAATGATATTGACACCTCGACCCCATATGAAAAAAATGGGAAAAGGCAGTCAGGGATGGTGGGATGATGTCAGGGGGATGACATTTTACTTTTCCATGAAAACTGATAAGGCTTTTCCTGTGGCATGAGGACATCAGGCAGTGTTCTTTAGATTGTTCAAATCTGTGGCTATCCACACATTGTTTATGATTGACATTCTCCCATAACAGTGATGACAGCACTATGCATCATGTGTGTTTGTGTATACCTAGTAGTAGGTAACATTGTGTGAGAAATAGACATATAACAATAGTCTTTTAAAGAAATTGCAGGCACACATATCCCTTGTAGCAATAACATGATTTCACAGCTTCAAAGACCAAAACATCGCACAATTGTAGCAGCATTTGTACAGTGGTGCATTCATTCTTCACAATATCATGTAGCTTCTGTTGTCACATAGTCAGGTGTTCAAAACCAACATTGTATGACTGTAAGCATTATGTATCCTAATGCTATGTATGAATGACATCCACAACTATTATAATGTATACAATTTCAGTGGGAGAAAATTCTTCTATTCCTTTTATGTCATAGAAATTGTTTGCACACAATCATATGATGTCATGACTTCACATAGGTGGAGTGTCAAAGCTTTCTTAAGACTTTCAATGTGGTGCAAGTAATTTATACACATGTCATTAGCTGGTGGACTTACTTAGCATGCTGTTCAATTCTAGTAAATGCAACATTATATGAATATACCACCATTAAACAAAAAGCACTGCATGAAGTTATAATTATCCATTTTTACTTTGGAGAAAGAAATTTAAAGTCATCTTGTAATTTCCTGTCAGTGAAACAGTTCTGCAAATGTTATGGTGTGAGTGTTCCTGTGCCACATGCATTGAGTAATGACTTGTATAGCAAATCTCCACAAATAGACTGTGGTCCTAATCTGGGACAATGTTGTTGTAAAAAAAACAGCAGAACAGCTTCCTTGTCCAAGAAATATTGATATTGCAAAGCTTACAGTTGTCTGAGCATTAACACAATCATCTTTCTGTCAAAATCATACTGTACAAATTAGCCTCAAATATCCTTTATTACTTCATACATTGATTTCATTTATGTGGGGCATGATTCATTGCTAGGTCATGTGGTACATCCAGTCAATACAAAGCTCTGTAGAGTATGTAGGATGATAGGCAGGGGGTTGAATCTGGTGACATCTGTCTGTCAGATAACTGTGTCAGACAAAAGTAGTTTAGGCAAAGGAAGTATTTATAGTTCAGTCATAGGGCAACAGTTTTAAGGCATTTCCCTCAAAGGTATGGGATCCATACCTATTAGAATAGGGAAGTGCTGTAATCCTGTCAAGTGTGCTCATCATAACAAACTCAGTATGCCTGTTTCTGTAACATCACATTACATGTCTTTCTGATATCTGGCAAAATACAAATACTGATATCATTGATTGTTTACAGGCATTCCAAATAAGAATGCAGTGTATTGCATATCTTCCTCCAAACATTTATATAGTACTGTAATTGTTTTTCTTCACACTGTACAGCTTTACAGGACATCAGGACATGCCTAACATTTCTTATAGCATGGCATGTTGCAAGATCTTCATAAAGTTCATAGGTTCATAAGTGTTTACTAGGCTAATGGCCAAAAGGGTCTTTTTAAGCCTCGCCATGCATCCCAAATCTCTGACAAGTTCTGATACCCTTGATAAGTGTAAGCATGGCCCTGGGAAATGATCCATTTACAGGTTTCCTATGTCCATTAGAGACATAGGTGTCAAGTGTGACATTTCTAGCTGTATGGCATTATTCAAAATCTCATAAAGTGTGATTGGGCATGTATTAGGACACTTTTTTGTGTGTCTGTTGTTGACATGCTGTTATGGCAGTGTTCACTGCAATTTCTTGTGATCATGCCCAATATGTACATGTAGTACATGCGGTCCATTTCCAAATGGAGACCTTGAAGTATTGCACAGTCATCAGATCTGTTCTGTCATTTATCACTCGTTTATTATAATGATAACCAATGAGTGGCTATGTTATACTGAGGATTTTCCCATGGCTGTTGTGGTGTACCCATGAGGGTGAAGCCCAAGTGATTAAGCAAAGGCAACCATGAGTAAATCTTCATTATACAATGACCCCCCATTAATATTCAAAAACGTGCATGCTGATTGGTCAGCGTGCACATTGTAAAGCAGAGTTATGGTAATGGAAAAAGGTCCGGTCACCCGGACTTTTTCCATCACTATAACTCTTTTTTTACAGCAACAGAGAACGCAAGATCTCCATTGCTTCACACTGTCTCGCTATGTTAAACAAGTTTAACATAGCGAGACAGCTTTCATTCTCCATTACTTTTTTTAAAGCTGTCTCGCTATGTTAAACTCCTTTAACATAGCGAGACAGTTTGTAAAAAGTAATGGAGACCATGCTTTCTCTGTTGCTTTTGCCCACAGCTCTGATGCCCAGTACATCAGAACTGCTGCAGAATACCAGACAGCTGCAGAAGGGCAGAAAGGAGGCATTATACAATGCCATTATTTAAGAAAAGTAATTTTTTTTTTCTTAAATAATGTCATTGTATAATAGCAATAACCCACGCCTGGGTGTGGGTAATGCTGGATTTACCCATGGTTGGCTTTGTTTGGCCACTCGGGCTTCGCCCTCATGACCAAACCACACCAACCATGGGTAAATCCAGCATTACCCACACTCAGGCATGGGTTATTGCTGTAATATACCACACCCAGCAGTTGGTTATTGCTATTACACAATGACATTATTTAAAAATAAATAATGTACTGTGCATGCATATGGGACTTCTGTTCCCACACTTACACAGTACATCAGTGCTTTGAAAAGCAAGCAATGGAGAAAATAAGATCTCTGTTTTTTTTTTTTTTTTTTTTTTTTTTTTTTGTTTTGTTTTGGAAAAAAAAAACTGTAAAATCCAGACAGTTTAGAAGTATGAGACAGACAGGGCAAAAATGTAAGAAAAATCAGGTACATTTCTTTAGTTTTACATAATGTACCTGATTTTCCTTGTATTTTCTCTTCCTTCCATACATACCTCTCAACCCTATAGCTCAAGAAAACTGCAATGCTTTAGCATATATTAATAGAAGAAAGTCTAGGTGACTGTACTTTTTTGTTTTAGTATATTTATTTATTTATTTCACATTTGTTAACCAGTTTAGTCCATCTGAGCTTGGACCCTTTTTCAGCAGTGGCCTGAGGAAAAAAATCTCCAAAGTGAAAAAAATTATACATAAATTATACAACATTAGATTTAGGGGACAAGCAATGCAAGCCAAAACTATGGTGGTACAGAAGTAAAAAATAGACAGGTTAACAAAACAAATTAAATAAGAAGAAAAATAAACTTCTATGAATTGATTGTACAGACATGATGTTCAAAGTAAAGAAAAAAAAGTTATGTTCTTACCATAATGTTCCATGTGAGTTGTTCATCTCACCTTTGTTCTTATACTTGGGTACGGAGCTGATCCATCGGCTCAGAGTCGGCTGCTTTCCAAGCTCAAGATCTTTGAGTAGCTCAAGGCACAATCCCTATCCCATAATGCTCTCTTACCAACCCCAGCTCTAGTTTGCTGAACCCAGCAAGAAAAAATACAACTAAGCACCAAAAAAAAATATATAATATGTACATATGCATATAGCTATTTACAATTAGCTAAGAGATATTCTGGTTGCAAGGAAGGACACTAGTCAGACGAACCAGACCTCCAGTCATACCCGTTCTTCCAGAACCCAGAGGGAGAAGGTGGGAGGGACTGTAAGAACACAGGCAAGATGAACGACTCACATGGAATGTTATGGTAAGAACATAACTTCTTTATGTGAAGTTGTTCAATCTCGCCATTTGTTCTTATACGTGGATAGCGTCCCAAGCACCCTAATCATGGGTGGCTCACGGGAGTACATTCCTGAGAATAGTGGAACCAAATGAAGCCCTGTCCCTGGAGGCCCTGTCCACCTTGTAATGAGTGATAAACGTATGAGGTTTGGACCAAGTAGCAGCTGCACAAATGGTGTCCAAAGGCAAATGGGCTGCATGAGTCAGAGATGTAGAAACAGCCCCAGTAGAATGAGCTTTTACTTCACACTCTAAAGGTTGGTTAGCTGAAGTATATACAAATTTTATACAATCAGATAGCCATTTTGACAATGTAACGTTGGATACAGAAAGACCCTTCTTATTGTCAGCATAGGAAACAATGAGCTGATCCGATTTCCTAAATTCCTTTGTTCTGTCCAAATAAAACCTCAATTGTCTGTGAACATCAAGCTTATGTAACATGTATTCCAATTTATTGGAATGATGTCTGAAAAAGGTGGGAAGCTCAATAGACTGGTTCAACTTAGCCTCGGAGCAGACCTTAGGAAGAAAGGTAGGATTTGTCCTGAGAGAAACTCTGTCAGGATGAAAGATCAAATATGGAGGTCTGATAGAAAGTGCTTGTAGTTTAGAAACTCTACGCACCGAGGTAATAGCCACCAAGAAAATTGTCTTCCAAGAAATAAACTTCAGAAGACAAGATGATGCAGGCTCAAAGGGGGGAGCATAAGTTGAGACAGCACCAAATTTAGATTACAGGGAGTAACAGGATGTCTGATAGGTGGTCTAAGGTGATGAGCCCTTTTCAAAAAAGCTTTACATAATTTGTGGGACATAATATTCGAACCTTTGCATCGCACATGAAAGTTGGATATAGCAGCCAATTGGACCCTTATAATAACAGCTGATGGACCATCATGAAAAAGCAAAGTCAAGAATTCCAGAATACTATGAATAAGAGTGACATAGGGATCAATATCATGCTGAGAAGCCCAATGAACAAATCGCTTCCATTTGCTGTTGTACAGTTTCCTGGTGGAGACCTTATGAGAAGAAACTAGAATATGTTGTACTGCAGAAGACAATTTATATGACCTGCTTAAATTGGGAAGTGAAGCAGCCAAGCTGTCAGTTTGAGGGAGAAAAGAGAGGGGTGAAGAACTCCCGACGAATGAGTCAGAAGGTCTGGCACTGGGTCCAGAACCCAAGGTTCTTCCACTTGGTATTGCTGAAGGAAGGGGAACCATATCTGCCGAGGCCAAAACGGGGCTATCAGAATAACAGTCCGTCCCAAGCTTTTGGCTTTCTTTAAGAATCT
Organism: Protopterus annectens; assembly: GCF_019279795.1. Lineage (NCBI taxonomy): Eukaryota > Metazoa > Chordata > Ceratodontiformes > Protopteridae > Protopterus > Protopterus annectens. The sequence goes on from NC_056728.1 coordinate 1,906,464,875, forward strand.
GGGGATGAAGGGGGTTGGTGGAAAGGCATAAAGGAGACCAGAGGGCCAATCGTGTACAAGTGAATCCTTTGGGCTGTCCCCCGGTGGAGGGTACAGGGCAAAGTAGCTTCTGCATTTGGCATTCATCGGGGTTGCAAAAAGGTCAGAGCAAGGCTGGCCCCATCTGCAGAATATAATTTCTGCCACTTGTTCTTTGAGGGACCACTAGTGAGGCAAGAGAATGGCTCTGCTCAGTTTGTCTGTCATCACATTGAATGACCCCAGGATGTGCATTGCTATCAGAAAGTGCCCAGTGGATACAGCCCACTAACAAATTCTCAGGGCCTCTCAGCATAAGTGGTAAGACTTGGTTCCCCTTTGTTTGTTGATGTACCAGACTACCGACATGTTTTTGGTCTATATTGCAATCGTCTCTCGAGGTAGAGAGTCATGAAAGTGTTGCAATGCTAGAAACACTACTTTCAACTTTAGGACATTGATGTGCAAATGGGATTCCATCTCTGACCAAGTGCCTTGGACATATCAGGGAAGCATCCGTTGTCACGGTGGCTGAGGGAGGGGGAAATACAAATGGGCGACCTACAGTTATCTGGTGGCTGTTCAACTACCAAAGAAGGTCCTTTTTGCAAGCATTTGTCAGTAGAATTTTGTGTGACATTGAAAGCTGTTGATAAGACCACTGTGTGAAGAGTAACCATTGGAGCATTCTAATGTGCACCCATCCCAGAGGGACCGCTATGAGCTTTGCTGCCATGGTGCCTAACAGCTTCAGAACCTGGAATGCAGGAACTCTTCTTTCCATTAACAAGTGGGACACTTGACTTTGTAGAGAGGTTACTCTTGCTTGAGACAAACTGACCACGGTGGTGGTGGTGTCTAGATCTGCTCCTATAAAAGAAATATGTTGCGATGGCAATAAAGCAGATTTTTCGAAATTTATGGTTATGCCCAACTGGGAGCACAGGTTGATTGTGCAATCTCTGGAACAAATCAGTTGATGCCTGGTGGTGGTGAGGATCCAGTCGTCCAGATACAGAAACAAGCAGAATTCTAAATGTCTCAAGTGAGCCATGACCACTGCCATGCATTTTGAACACTCTGGTGGCAGAGGTGGGACCAAAGGGCAACACTTGGAATTGGTAGTGACTGGCCCCCAGCTGGAAATGCAAGTGATCTCTGGATGGTCTGGCCATTTTGATGTGGCAGTACACATCCTTGAGATCTATAGAGCACATCCAATCACCCGTTTCTAGAAATGGTAGTAACGATTGAAGTGTGACCATCTGGAACTTTATCTTTTTGACAAAGGTGTTGAATTTGCTGAGGTCTAAGATGGGCCTCCAATCCCCCATTTTCTTTGGATCTAAAAAGAACCTGGAATAAGTTCTGGATCCTATCTGGTCCGCTGGGACTGGCTGGATGACTCTTTTTCCTAGCAGCTTGTGAATTTCTATGACTGCTTGATGCCATAGACTGGGTGGAACATCTGGGATTCTTGCACGAAAATAAGGTGGTTCTGAAAAGGGAATGATGTATCCTCTAGTAGCTATGCTTTTTACCCAAGAATCTGATGTATTTCCTAGCCAGGTGTCTGGTTATAAAGCCAGGTGAACCCCAACTGCCTCCAGAGCAGGACAGTTAAGCCTCCTTTCAGGAGCGCTAATAGGGCTTGCCAAGGAACTGCTCCCTGTCACCATGGTTCTGCAGACCCCCTCTGCCGCCTGGGCAGCGTCTACCATTATTACCCCCTCCTCTGCCCCTGGAGGGGGGTTCACTATGTGTGTTTTGGAAAGCTCCTTGGGGTTTCCGGAACCACATTTTCCCACCTTTCTGCCCTTTGGGGTATGGTATAGTAGGGGTGCAAAAACAGACTCCAATGGCAGATAGATTCTTTCCCTCCTGCTCACACCTAGTGAGTGTCTCCTTGACTTTGGGCCCAAACAAGGAAAAGTCATTGAATGGGGTGTTGACAAAGGAAGACTTGAAGGCTTCTGCAAAGGAGCATAAGTGCATCCAAGATTGTCTCCGCAGAGCTATCGCTGAACCTGCTGCCCAGCTTGATCCATCGGCTGCATAAGAAATGAGCAGCATGGACGAGTTCACAATAGAATTAAGGGTGTTAAGTTGTGCCGTCACCTTCTCAGGGACAGCATCATCTGTGTTGCCCTGTAGAATAAGTCCAAGCTCTTTGAGGAGATGGGTAAAATGGGTTAAATAGTTAAGCGATCTCATTGCAAATGTCACAGAACTAAAGACATGTTTCCCGTATCTGTCCATTGTCCTAGAGTCTTTGTTAGGAGGATGGACAGAAGAAGAGGTTTCTGACATCTCTTTCTTCTTGGCCGCTGCCACCACCATGGCATCAGTGAGAACTCCCTTAGTAAGAAAGGACCTGTCTTGGGGGATGTGATAAATTTGTTGGGCCTCTGAGGGATCGATTCCATGGAATCAGGAGACTCCCACACCCTTCGAGCGACCAAATCCATTAATTTGTCAAAGGGTGGAGAAACCCAGGAGGTGGAAGGATGAGAACCAAAGGCTTTCAGGAACACCGACTTATCCTCAGTAGGGGTAAGGGACTGCCAGTCACCCTTCTGTCTTAGTATTTCCAAGATGTCTGCAAATGAGACATCCTCCAAGGGGGACCATGGGGACTCTTCTGATTCCTCTAAGTCAGTGTCTGATTTTGAGGATTCCTGAGGGGAATCCAAATGCCTCTTCTTGCACACTCTCTTCATAGGGACCACATCAGTGGGGGCGTCTGGTGAAGTCTCCATAGAACAGAGGTCACCCGATGGGGTTAACTGAGGCTCTGGGTCTCTACGCTTGGTAGGAACCTGTGATGTAGAGACAGAATGCGGCCCTTTAGGGGAGGAAGAGGAAAGATCCAAAGAGGTAAAGGTCTTTGCAGACATGACCCTCCCTATGGCATTGAAGGCACCAGTTTCTCAGCCCAAGGAGTCCGTCGGTTCCGACAAAGACAGTAACCTCCCCGGGGTCAAGGCCACAGGCTCCGAACCAGAGGACGAAGCTGAGCTCATCTGCACCGAAGCCCCAAGACGGAAAGTATGAAATGAAGCCTTGGTCCAACCCCCCCCCCCAGAACCAATGAGAGAGTGGCGGCTCTGAGATTCTTCGATCGGAACCGAAGAAATCAAGGTCAACGGGGCTGACGGCATTGAAACCGGCCTTGGCTCCGAGGGTTCCACAACTATCAGATCTTCTCTTTCTGGCTCTGAAGGCTCGACTAGCCTCAGAGGAGGAGTAGAAATCATAACAGGGAGCATTGCAGGCTTCAAAGTCAGTTGAGACAAAGGTGAAAGCAATTTGGCCAGGGCCAGGTTGTCTAAGAGCCTCTGCACCCCACAGTCCACATCGATGTCTGAAAGCATCCTAGAAGAATGTGTCGAAGGAGCCGAAGAAGCCACCGACCTAAGGATTGGAGACTTCAAAACTTCCAACAGTGGGATTTGGTTCCGAGGTAAGAGTTTGGTGCACAGCTCCAAAGGCTGAGGAGCCGGCGACCAAGTCTTCCCTGAGGTGCTCAAAGCTGAGGACCTGGACTCTGAGGACACCTTTGAAGACTTCAACCCCTTGGAGAACTTGGAGGTCTGGTCAGTCTTGTCCAATGCTTTCTGAAAGTCTGGCTTTAACAGCCCTCTATCCACCAACTTCCTTCACCTTTATAACATAACTCTGCCATTGAAGGATTGGCAGATAGAGCAATCCTCTTGTAAATGTACTGGCCCCAAGCAATACACACAAGAGACATGATTATCAGTAATGGACATTTTCTGCCCACAGTTACACCTCTTAAACCCCAATTTCTGTTTTTCAGACATAACAAAATCAAACACAAATTATTAGATCCCTGATAACAGAATTATCAGAATAACACTAGAAAGTTCAGATCCCTGAACACCAATCTAATAAGATTAAGTCTTTTGTGTATATATATATATATATATATATATATATATATATATATATATATATATATATATATATATATCGGCAGAAAAATAACACTAGCAAGTTCAGATCCCTGAACAACAAATCTAACTGTGCACACTATGTGACAAGCAACAAGGGGATAGGGAAAGCAACCTGACAGAGCCCTGTCAAGTAAAATGCCAACTAAAGAATGGCCAAAGGCCTAAGAACAACCGCTCCAAGTTTTAGAAAAAAAAAACAATATAAACACTGCAGTTAACTCACTGAAATGCAACAAATAGCTGTGATATTCTAAATAACCTTATATCAGATCCCTTGTAAACTATATATATATATATATATATATATATATATATATATATATATATATATAAAAATTTGTCCAAAGACAAGAAAAAAAGGTTACTGGCCCGAGCTTCTCCAAAGATCGTGCGATCCGATGAAGCGGCAAACTAGATCTGGGGTTGGTAAGAGAGCATCATGGGATAGGGACTGTGCCTCAAGCTACTCAAAGATCTTGAGCTTGGAAAGTGGCTTACTTGGAGCCAATGGATCGGCTCTGTAGCCATGTGTAAGAACAAATAACGAGATTGAACAACTTCACATTAACAGATTTGAATAAAGATGCAATAATGTGTATAGATTACGAAGGTTAATAGGTAGCACATTGTTTTTCAAGATGAGATATAGTTGAAAATGGGATGTCAAGATATAAGTGAGTAAAGAAGAGCAATTGTTCTAAACAAAGGTTGCAAAGATGTCAAGGAATTAGTTAATGGGGGTCATGCAGGAGAGACTTAGAAGATGATTTGTCAAGTATATGTAAAAAGGGAAAAGGGAAAATGAAAGAGAAAGGTAGAGGAGTGGACAATGAAGAATAGTATAAGATTACTGAAGCAGAAATTAGAGGGGTGAGGAAGGGAGTATTAGAGACTTATTTTAATGTTCAGGATGTTAGAATAGTTTGAGGGTTAAGAAAATTGAAGTGGAGGACAGGAAAGACAGGGTAGAGGAAAAGATAAGGGAAAAAAGAAGGAAGGGTTAGGAAAGAGTGAGGGGAATACATTTTTGGTGGGATGGTTACAAAGACATATCCTGTAACTGTGTAGATCAAGCCTGAGAGCTGTCTTGAATTCTTGTGCATGGGTGATATTTTGAAGGGCCATGGGAAGCTTATTCCAAGAGAGAGCAGGAAGATAATAATATAGGTTCTGACCTAGTGTTTTTGGTTTATGAATCTGTAAGAGATGTTGGTCTGAGCTTCTACAGGGGTGTAGTGGGTGGTGAGTTATAACGGGAGACAAGAGTGGATATACTAGGGCCAGAGGAGAGTTTATTTAAGATGGTGTGGATTATGAAAAGTTGCGAATTTAAGTGTTGGTTATGAAATTCTGACCAGTTGAGATTCTGGAGTGCATGACAGTGATGAGATATTGGAGGCAAGTTAGTAGCAAATCTGGATTTAAGGGTAAGGAACCTTTGTTTATTATGCAGCAAGATGAACTTTGAGCTTTTGATGGATTGTCTTTATATAGTTCTAACATGGAGACTGAATTTAAGCTGGTCATCGATGATTATGCCAAGTAGCTTTGTATGAGGTTCAGTAGAGATGATGGTGTTGTTTCAGGAAGAGGTGGTGAAAGAGGATTTAAGATATCTGAGAAATTTGGGTAGGAATAGAAGAAGTTTTGTCTTGTTAGGGTTAAGGATAAGATTGTGATCACTTAACCAGGTTTCTGAGAGGTTAAAAGAGGTTTGAGTAAGGGAAAGCAGATTGGAGGGATTGCCAGCAGAAGTGATGGTAGTGGAGTCATCTGCATACTGTATGAGGGAAGACTGAGAAAAAGAAGTATGAAGTTGTTTAGTAAATATATTAAAAAGAAGTGGGCCAAGAATGGAGCCTTGTGGGACAATGATCTTTGTGGGGAGAAATGGAGATAGGGCAGAGAGCCATTTGACTGATTGTTGTCTGTTAGTGAGGTAGCTGGTAATCTATATTAAAGTTGTAGGGGAGAGGTTAAGTTGTGCTAGTTTAGAAAGGAGGATGGAATCAGAGACAGTGTCAAAGGCTTTGGAAAGGTCTAGGAAGAAGCAGAACACTAGATTATTATTGTCTCTCACTATTGAGATGGAGTTTGCAAAAGAGATAAGAGCGGTGATGGTGCTGTGGTGGGGCAGAAGCCATGCTGGGTAGGGGAGATGAGGTTTTCTTGCATTAGATATGAAAGGAACTGTTTATGGACACAGTGTTCTAGAATTTTGGAGAGAGGAAACAGTATGGCAACTGGCCAGTAATTAGAGAGTTCTACAGAGTTCCCAACTTTGTGGATATATATGATGTAGAATTTCTTCCAAAGAGTTGGGATAGTAGATTCACAGGTAGAGTAGTTAATGAGGATAGATACTAGATATGCTATGGAATTAGCACTTATCTTTAAGAGTATTAGAGGTAGGTTGTCAGCTGAAGGGGGCATGGCTTAAATTTGTTAAGAAGCTTTTTGATGTAGCTAGTGGGTAGAGGACTTAAAGAGAATAGGGAGTTAAGTTGCAGGTCTGTGCTGGGAGGTGAGGGATAGGTAGGGTTGAAGGAAGACATAAGATTGCATAAGGTATCGATAAAACAAGTATTAAACATAGAAGCAGTTTCTTGGGTGAGTTATTGGAGAAAGGATTTGGTGTAGAGGGTTTCCTGGGTGGAAAATTTGGTTGACTGAGTGCCAGAAAGTTTTGGGAATAATAGTTTGTGTAGTTAGGTGTGTGATAGTTTATTTTATCTGTGTTTATGTGTTTTTTGGTTAGATTGCATAGTTCCCTATATGTTTGATAGTGTATTTGAGATTTGTTTTTTAGCCATCATTTCCATGTAGAATCTCTATTTTAGATGAGAGATCATGTTATCTTGGTGAGCCGGGGTGATGAGCGTGATTTGACTCTGATAATTCTAAAAGGGGCAAGGAAGTTAAGAGTGCTCAAAAAGATGAAGTTGAGTTGGTCGGCTTCATCAAGAGAGATGGTGAAAGAGGAAGTACCAGTTGATGGTGAAGAGATAGTTATTGAAAGTGTCAGGGTTGAAGTTAGTTAATTTATGACATTCTTTAAATTTGTGCGGTCTAGTGAGGTGGGCAGAGAATCTTTGGACATGTATTGCATAATGATCACTGATAGCATCTGGCAGGGATTCAGGGTTGTGATAGAGGTCAGGATGGGAGACAAGAATCCAGTCCAGGATAGAGATGGAATTTGTGTATTTATGCAGAAAAGTGGAAGAGGAGATAAGCTGAGTGTAGCCAAATAGGTATATGATGGTGGAAGAAGAGTCAGAGCTGAGAGCAAGCCGGTTTATATTAACATCACATAGAATGATGGTTTCATTAGAAATTGTATGAGCCAGCCAGTGTAGGATCTGTCTCTGTGTTGTATATAGATGACATCTATGGTTATGCTTTTATGGTTATTGATCTTACAATTAGCAATGATTAGTTCCACTGGGAGAAATGAGGAGGGAGGGTTGGTAAAGGGGGGGTAAGGTAAGGAGGTCAGAGTACAGAATAGCAACACCTCCACCTTTTTTATGTGTCCTGTCAGGCATAAGAAGTTGTAGCTGGTGGGGTCATTGTTTTTATTATGTGGTTTTAGACAAGTTTCAGAGAGAGAGATTATGTCAGGTGAGTATTGAGATTTCCAGGAGTGAAATTCAGTAGTCTTGTTGACCATGCTCTGGATGCTGAAGGAATAAAAGGATAGTTGTTTGAGTTTAGGGGTATGAACCTGCAGGAAAGTTGGAGTGGAGTTGGAGGGAGTACAGAAGTTGTGGGGACCAGGGTTAGCGTGAATGTCTCCAGAGAGTAGAAGGATGTTACTGAAGTGAAGTAGGAGTGGTGTAGTGGGGAGAAGAGTGATCACTTTCAGTTTATATTTATGATGTAGAGAGATTTTTGGAAGGAGTGAGATTTTGATTTTGGGAAGAGTATGCTCAGTACAGGAGAAGAGGGTGGGTGCTATGGCAGAGGAGTAGGAGGTACAGTTGCCTGTTAGGGTGGAGGATGCTGGAGAGGTTGGATGAAGGTTAAGCTGAATGTCATAAGTAGTGAGGTAGGATAGAAAGAGAATTGAAAAGGATAGCAAGTGAAGGAGAAGCATGATAATGGGTAAGTAGTGAGAAGTGAAGGGTGGTGAGTAAGTGATAGGAGAAAGATAAGAAGAAATTATAAGGAGTAGGTGAGATTCAATTGGAAAATGTGAAAGTGAGGTATGGGATAGAATGTGAAAGCTGGAGACAAGGACCAAGTGAGGAGGAGTTTAGTTTGATTGGGTAAAACTAATGGTTATGCAACTGTTGGAGGGTGCAGTATATTTAGTTAAGGAAATTGAGCAAGCGGTGGGTGGGAATGGGGTAGGGTAGAGGAGCAGTGTGAGCCCGAGTGAAACAAAGGCCAAACAGAGCAGGCTAACCTAGATTCAAAGGATGCTCTAGGAACAATCAGGAATGTTAGGTAAGATGAGTAAAATCTTTGTAGTGTAAGTAGCTAGCTCAGAGAGGAAAATAGAAGTCATTGATGCATTCCAGGACAGAGTGAAGGGGGGAGGAAAATTAGATGTTAAAACATTGACTTTGGACAGAAAGCAGAAGAAGCAGTTAAAGAGGGAGGGGTGAACCTGAGAGTCAGGATAGTTATAGTGGGGACTTCCAGAAAAGCAGTAAACTTTCCATTGCACAGGAAACTGGTAAAGAAGGTGGGGTCTAATCTGGTAATATTTTAGAGATTGGCTATGTGCTAAGGGTTAATAGTAGGCTGGCAATGTATGGCTGAGGCAGGGGCTGTACAAAGATATTGCTTTTGTTTAAAGGAACAGACAACTACAGTATTTAAAAAAAAATTAGGATGGAAGGGGCTAGAGGCTTAGCATGTTGCTGGTCACATGCAGAGTTGCAGAGTTACAGTGAGATGGTTCTTGTCAAAATATATGAAGGGGGAGGAAGGCACATGATTAGTAAGAGCAAAACAGTAGGTAATACAGGTACAGGGCTTACTAAAGCAGAAGCCAAGCATTAAGCTTACAAAAGTATGCCAGTTGACTAAGTACAATTTAAAAATCTGTAAAGATAGAATATTAATACATAAACCTCACTTTACACTTTTATGTTTCTGTACAGCAAGTGTAAAATCAAGTGAAGTATTTTGGCTCATAAGGTATAAAACATCATGGGATACATATAAGTAAATGCTCCAGAAGTAAACATATCCAGGTACTTGGTTATCAACAAATATAACCAGCACACAACCTCTCTTATTTGAAAGTAATTGCCTCTATGAGATGCAGTCGCCAACCATGAGGTGAATGTAGCTAATCAAATAAACAGAGTGAGAGCAAGAGAATAAGCTGCACAAACCGGCAACTAACATATATCGATGTGAATAACAAAGCTACAGGACATTGTAGGAGTACAAATGCAAATGTGTTACAGTAAATTTACAATGGACATGCTATTTGGACTGACCAAATGGCATGTACATTTTTGAATGTTAATGAGCTACCATTGTATAAGTTGAGTTTTATACTATTATTTAGGCTGTACATGAATATACAACACATGCTTGTCTAATAGATGTGCCAATATATCCCCTGTCTGTGGTTGCCAAATAAATGGTAAAACATGTCCTTTTCTGATGTGCATGACACAACAGCTGTATAGCTCATTTCTTCTTGTTTATACATGATGAAGTGGAGAATACAAAACTACTGTCAGTTATCATGCATACATTCCCTGTATATACATGTCATATTCAGTAACTACAGTCTAGGTGAATAACCCCTAATGTATCCATTGTCTTTGCTAATTGCTATCTCATCTTAGCATGATAACATTTACTCCCATTCTTGCAATGTTGCATTATGTCCCTCTTACATCCTTTGTTAGTATGTCCATTTTTAGTTATGTACATGGGTAAAAAATTGGGAACAGTATTAATTATTATTACATCGATATGGAAGTATTTATGTTTAAAATGTTTCATTGTGACATAATTACATTTGACCAAATTAAATTGAGTACATTTCCTCTGTTTATCCTCCCCTCATCCTTATGTCTTCAATATTAACATTGTATTCTGTGTACTTTCTCCCCACTTAATGTTCTCTGCATCTTAAGTCTTGTACTTAGTTTGCCCTTACTTCATATAAGTTGTCCACATGTGCTGACATAATAGTTTTGCCTACAGACAATGGCTGCTTATGTGAAATGGTGCTTGGAAATGTTTAAGGACAATGAACAGCATGCACATTCAATGAGCACTGCTGCTCGTCTCACTAATGCGCTGTAACTGTGGGGGTTTCATGCAAAGCCTACATGATTGTTATTGAATCCCAGGGTATATGTTGCAAACTTTTTGCATATGTTATGTCAGCATGCACTTTTTAATCTTGTGTTTACATATCTATACTACAAGAAGGAGAATGCATGTAAATCTGGAAAACTGCACAGTACGTGATAGAAAATAAACCAACAAGTAAATCCAAAAAAACGGAATGGAGTCCACTGGCAAGTATATATTTCGTTTTGTTTTGGAAAGTTGAGATGCTTTGAATTCACTGTATTTTTTGCCTGAGTGCTACCAGTAGGACCAGTGATTGGGATGCAACAATGTATTACTGTGGGCATTCTAAATGGTGGTGGGGGGGGGGGGCTTTCATAACTTTCAAATACCTGACCAAAGAGAGCATTTACATATGCTTAGAACATTTCCCTTTATCTGGTCATTTGAAGTGTGTGATCTTTTATAAATCCTTTTTGAAGTTATTGTTTGCCTTCTTTCTCTTGTAATTTTCCTTCACATGGTGAAGCCTGTGAATGGTGCTTACCAGATAGAGTAATCAATAGCTGGGGTAATTTTGGGAAATAAACTGATCTCCACAGTGTTTAAAGACCCTGCCAAGGCTACTGACAATGTATGTTTAAAATAATTATTTTTGTTGTCTTTCTCAGAATTATATGATCTGTTTTGAAAACAGTTGCTATTGAAGTCACTGTTTGATTTCTTCAGTACTTGCTCTTGCTGGGTTGATACCAGAAGGGCCATTGATTAATCATCTGTTCACTTCTAAGCAAAAAGTGGCACTTTAGCACTGTTTAAAGACCCAGCCAAACCACTTGTCACTTGTGCTGAAATATGTATGTTGTTGTGAACAGAAAGGTTCTGCAAATTGTTAATTACAACACAAAGTGGTAGGTGATTTCATTCCTTAGAACTGATTTGGAACTTCTTCAGACAATAAGAGACCATCACATGTACATAAATAGCAATCCACAGAGTCAGATAATATAAAACCACCAATAAAAATCAGCCAATGGTAACACAATGCTGTAAACATTACATTGATATCTATAAATATGCAAAAATACATATAAACTAGTTTATGAAAACTTAAAATCAGCACTGGTATTCACTGGCTTTCTAACATCCAAGTATTAACCTTGACTGATACTACTTAGCTTCCAAGATCAGGTGCCTTCAGGTTGGCCTGGCTACTCTCAATTTTCTAACCCTTCAATTTCAGTTAAGAGTATTGTGATATTTGTTATAAAGCACTGCATATCTGTACCTTTCTTTGTACAGCATAGTTGATAGCCAGAAGCCCTTTCTGCATAAAGTTAGAGAATGACTATCCGCAGTCAGAAGTATGCTGTCTGGTATAACTAGTATAAATTCACCTATAAATGCAGAAGTGGTATGACTGCTAGAGTCTTTCAAGGCTAAAATGTGTACTCTTATAAATTAGTTAAAGGAAACAGGCATTTGGTTTTAAAAATCTATTCTGCAATGTATTTTAAGATTTACTTGACCTACAAACATGCGCCTAATGGTCTTAAGATGCAACAATTTTCCTAATGGTGTACAATATTTAACGCTTCTATGAACTTATTTAATTCCACATACCTGAATGTGATTGAGCTGATGTTCAAAGAAAATGACAGACAAATGCAGTTTGACTTTCAGACATCGCTTACAGAGATTAATGTATTTCAGATAGCAATTAAAACATTTTTAAGATAAATAAAGTATGTGAACAAGCTCATCAGAATGATCTCTAAATCAAACAGTATAAAATAAAGAAAATTGGGACCAAAAAGAAGAGCATGAAGAAAAAAAAAATCGGTGTATAACATTCAAAAGACTGCAGTAAATCCTAACCGTTCGGAATTCAGTATATGTCATGAATGCTATGAATTCATTAGGAGAAGAAAATGTTGACCAAGGAGTTGAAGCTTAAAATGCACATTGTTTTTTTTTTTCAAAAATAGCAGGAAACAGTCAAAAAATAATAATTTATTAGTAAAATTGGGGTGGAGATATTTCCCATCGCAAAACTATTGAAAGGGTAACCTCTGTAAATAGTGGGACAGAGACTTTCAACTTACCTTAGGAATCACTTCACCAATAAGAGGTAGCCCTCAAATTGTTTTAAGATGCAGGACAGGCTTATTGGAACTGTATAATTCAATTGTAATGCAAAAACATGACTGGTACTAAAGAAATAGCAGGACTTTTACAGTAGACAACAGGAAAAATATTCCATCTCTCTCGCTCATTTAAAGGTAATAAACTTTATTTTTTTGCAACATTTTTGATAATACTTAGGTATCTCTCTTACATGAAGTGCTTACTGTTATTTTTAGCCTGCAACAGTGTTTCTGAAACACTAAAGGCATTAAAATTATATATTAGGAATTTGAACTTATCTTTTTTGAGGGCACAGTGTCATTTTTATCTGACAGCAATCTTTTTTTTTTTTTTTTAACATAATGTTTCTACCCTTATCCTTCATCCAGCAATAGAGACTTTTGAAAAAAATGTGTGTGTGTGTGTGTGTGTGTGTGTGTGTGTGTGTGTGTGTGTGTATGTGTGTCTGCAGTACATTAAAAGACTTTTAGATTTGCCATAGTCCAATCAACATAAACCAAGTTCTATAACTGAAATACACGTCAGAGAGAAAAGCTGAAACTCCAGCTAATGGGCAATAAATATAGATATATGAAGGCTAATATCAGTAGGATTTTAAATATGTTTAAAATTCATGGTGGCTTCAGTAAATGCTCCCAGCATGTTATACTGCAAGCACATTTTATTACTGAAAGCCATTTTCAGATGTGCTATTGGAAGAGTAAATAGTGATACTGACTAAATTTTTTGCCTGATTTCTAATTCTTGTATTCCTAAAATGTTTTTAACTCTTAAGGAACATGAGAATGAGGTGAAGTTTCCTTTTTAGGCAAATCATAATAGCGGTGACGTCCAAGAGTTAACCCATGGACTTACTAGTAGCAAAATACTCGGGATACCTTCATAGATGAAAGACATTTTGGATTTCATAGACAAACTTAGCACTGTTATTGTAGGTGCAGTGGATATTTTTGTTACTCTGAATATCAAGTTCCTCTGTACTGTGATTCCATAGGAAAATGGGATATTCTGAAGTATCAAATTAATATAAGATGTTTATGTTTACTTTGCATTTTATAAAACTGGTTTCATCAAACCTCAACATTGACAATGGGGTCCTTTATGGTTACAGGTTTTGGAAAAATGCTTGTGGAACACATGGAGAAATTGTATGTGTTTAGTAGCATATGTGCTCAATATCTGTTTATGCATCAGTGATATGCTCTCTATCTGGTGATGTATCTGTGTTATATAAATTATAACTTTTTCATGTGGACAGTTAGTATACATATTTTGCATGATTTCTTAAAATATCTGAACAACTCTACTGCCTAATGACACTGTACCATGGAGTTTTGGGGTACATGCATACCATCCCTAGATACTGAGATTTATAAAGAACCGCAATCTGAGGATACTTGTACAAGCATGTACTCAGCCCATCTTACAGTAATACATTTTTGAGCTATTATAGTGGGCACACCAAATATTTGAAATTGAGCTAATAGAATGTCACGCTATAATAATTTCTCTATTTTAGTGTGGATGCAGAAGAGATTGATAACATTATATTGACTATTGATATGTTTATTGCTAAGGGCCATCTGGCTGATAAAGTTAATTCAGCAGTCAGTGGGGTTGTTTCCAACTAGGATAAGATTTTACCTTGTTCTTTGCAATACTACGCTACCTCAAGCACAGGACAGTAGAAGTCTACCATCCATCATTACCTACATGGGGGTACAATTTAGCACAGATACTCTCAAAATTAACAAAGATAGTTGAAAAACCAGGACGTACAATTTGATAAAATTTGAGTAATGCTGTGTCAAATTTATAATAATAGTTATCCACTTTTGGTGAGCTTGACAGTATTCTTAAAATTAGTTATTGTGTACCTGTCGAAGCACGAAAGATTGACGAAGATGGAGGAAGCAGTGCTGGGATCCGTGTATTATCAACGTAACACTCAGACTTTAAAGACTCTACTTCTGCTCTTCAAGAGCTCCAATTGCTGTAACTGAAAGAACCACCAAGTCAAAAGTACATTTATTCTGAGAATCAGAATGGAACAGAGACCACAACGGGACAAACCTAAAAAACACCCAAGATAAGAAACATGTCAGATGAGTTCTATTGCTACCAGCAAAAGAACTTCCCATAACAGAAGTTCCAAGACACAAGGTTCTTTTTGCATGCACTTCTAAGATTGTGTTTTATCTCTTGTAATGTAAGGCAAGTCCACAGAGAAGGTATATAGAAGAGAAAGGCCTTTCTATCAGAGTCAGAATGAATGTTCATAGTCACGTTGTTTCTGACAAAGTATCTAACAAGCTCGTGGCAGCACATTTTTATCAGTTTGATCAGTCTGTATCGGACATGTCTATGATGGTTCCTTGAGGACAATCCTGTACACCTTTGGAAAAAAAGGACAATGCAGATAGTGATATGTATGTTAGTGGTAAACCTGAATTCTTGTTTTATTAGACATTATGACATTTAAGAACTATTCCTTCTTAGCAACTTACAATGGACACACATTAGGTGAACTAAAAGGCAACAATTTTGTATGCTTGCAATGCATGACTTTTTGTTGAATCCAAAATACTTACTGCCTGAGAAAAGGAACTAATTGAAATGTGTGAATGATTTCTAGAGTTTCTATAACAGTGGAATGAATGTTCTCTTCATGCAATAAAAGTGGTCAATATCACAAAGGGTAACATTTTAGACTAAATGCTAGCAACAATAAATGAATAGTAAAGCTTCAATAATCTATAAATCTTAATCTTATAATACAACCATGTGTCTTCTATTGCTGTTCTTCATAGGTGTCAGCCAGTACTTAAAACTGCGTGTCAGTGCCTTTCTTTTTCTACCTTTGTTCCTTATGTTGGCTAAAACACTGCCTGTACAATATAGTGACTGTAGCGTAACAATCATAGAGGACCTTACATTTTTTTGCAGGCTCCCTAAATGAATCAGTGGTACAATGACTCAGTGATATTGTGTCAAACTTCAGGGCCTATATAGGCCATTTCAGAGTTTGCATAACTAATGACCCAGAATCAAAAGTGATATTCTTGAATCAAGAATCCATTAGCTTCTTAAATGCCTTTAAATCTGTAACACATTTAATATGTAAACACAGATAATTCTATATCCTTCCTTTTCCCTGATGAAATAAGGAACTTTTTAATGAGACAATACAAAGTAGCAGGTCTTCAGCAAATCAAAGGACTTGGATGAAAAGCAGTCAGAATTCCAAGAAAAAACAGCCCAAATCCACTATTCGATAAATAGTTTAATAGCTTAGGACACAAACAGCATAAATAGCAGAACAAAGCTTTCGAGTAAAAAATTCTTCTTCAGTGTTTAATGAGGAGTTAGCACAGGGTAAATCAATAGTAAAGTTTTTGTTTCTAGTGTAAACATTATATTTGACAAAGTCAATGCCTAAAGTGGCAGCCATGGTACCATCATTTAGGCTTTTGTGCACTACAAATAGATCCTTCCTCAGTAATCAATCAACTGTACGACAGCTGCAAAGGCCCAGTTATCTTCTTGGTAAAAGTTTTCTGGATACATTCAAGTGCCTTCAGATGGAAAATTCCAAGCACACAGAAGGAACTACAATATTCAGCAACAGGCAAAATGCTTGCCAAATATTTTTAAATCAGGGTGACTTTATAATTACTAACAAAACAGCACAAGGTGCTCCTGATGAGTCCCATGTTTGTTTTTTCTCATGGAAAGTGTATATGCACATCAAAGTGGAGTCCATTTTAATTACCAGATACCTAATCAGATTAGTGGGTTGAAGTATGTGATTATCAAGGGTATATGGTTATATATGATTTCAAGACCCAAAGTGCATAACCATGCACTTTTTATAACTGGAGTCCATATTTCAGATAGTACCTATTTACTTAACCTAATCAGACAGCTTTGAAGAGAATCTTGATCCTCAATACTGGAAACTTTATTGCCATTTTTAATATCATTACTGAATTTGCTGAACTAGACATTCCCCCAAACTGGACAGTCAGTTATTTAGTGTCTAAAGATAGGGGGATCCAATACAGAGCCATGTAGAATAGGCTTACCAATAGAAACATAATATGAACATCAGTTTCTGATTCTAATCTGACATCTTCACATCCACAACCAATTTGTCACCCATCTTACCACACAGGAGTTTATTTCAATCTTTTTCATGACGCCTATTAATATATAGTGGTGGACAGAATCAAAGGCCTTAGCAAAATCAAGATAAATGGCATCAGCTATAAGACCATACTCTATAGAATTTATATAATGGTCATGTAGGTATTGGTTTTATTTAATTTTAAAGGCAAGATTGACTTGATAAAAGGCCATGCTGATAGGTGTCTGAACTAAAGTCAAACAGATATTCAAAGGAAAGGTAAATAACCTGCTCATATTTTTCTCCCCAAAACAGGTAAGGCTGTTTGGTCTATAGTTATCAACTGATAAACCTGGCTGACATTTCTGAGTAGGAATTACAGTTGCCTCCTTCCATATAGCATGCATGAAATCTTTTGCTAAGGATCTTTGAAAAAATCAATAAGGCACAGAGTCAAATTCTCAACAATACCCTTTAAAAGAGTAAATAGGACACACAGCCAATATGAGTTTTGACTGGGTGATTCATTACAACTTATGGGATAAATGCAAATGACCCCTTTAAGGACACCAGGTGTTTCAGTTATATGATGATTCTGAATGTCCATGACTTATTTCTTTTTAAGTCAATTAATGGACTAATTCAGGCAAATAAAGCCAAATCCCACAAGCTGTGGACATGCTTCCATCTTCTTATGATATCATTAGTCCAGCATAACTGGACTGTTTTTCCAACCTTTAGAAACACAGGGTTGTTGCACCCAGTTGTTGTCCCTAACCATTAAGGTTAGGCAAACTATCCCATCTAGCAACTAAGTAAAAGAGTAAATAGGGCACGCAGCCAATCCAATTGAAAAAAAAAAAAAACAAGAAACAAGAAAAACCTAGCCAGGCTAGAGTTTTCACTGTGTGTGTCCTTAAAACCTCTTGCAAAAGAGGATTATGGGATAAATGTAAATTACCCATTTAAGGACACCAGATGTTTCAGCTATATTGTGATTCTGAATGCCCATGACTTATTTCTTTTTAAGTCGTGCATGGACAAATTCAGGCAAATAAAGCCAAACCCCACTAGCTGTGGACATGCAGGTTTTAGTCTTCTTTTGACATCATCAGCACAGCATAAATGGGCTGTTTGGCCAACCTTTAGAAACACAGGGATTTTGTACCCAGCTGTTGTCCCTAACGATTAAGGTGTCTACAAAATATCCCATCTAACAGCTAAATAAAAGAGTAAATAGGACACACAGCCAATCCAATTGGAAAAAAACATTGGACTGATCTTCCAAGTGAGAGTCCTAATTCCATGATTGTATTTCTTTATGGCTATACAATCAGAGCAATATAACCTCTTAATGATTCCTCTCTCCTTATACCTGGATATAATGATAGAAACAACATCAAGTACCACACAAAACATTTTGATATTAAGTCAGACCACATCCAGAATGTTGTTAACCCTAGCCTTGTAAGCTACTATTGGGCAAATAGTCATAACAGATACTATGCTCACGCACTTTGTTAATGATATTGGAGGTATACTTTGGGGTGCACAAGCCAACAATGGGGGAATTTAGGTCACCCCCTAAGATATCAAACTTAATGTAAAAATTATCATGGCCCTGACAAATAATGACATTGGAAACCTCCAAACACTGCCTACTAAATATGGTGGATTTCTTTGAGAAAGTCATTAGGGCTATGGAAGAGGGTAAAACAGTACATATTGACACAATTCCCCACTCAGCTATTATAAATAAACTTACAAAATTGGGCATAAATCACTATATCACCAGATGGATAGCCAATTGGCTCATGGACAGGATACATGTGATTAAAGTGGATAAATCCAGAACCAGCTTGAAGCCAATTACTAGTGGTGTGCTAGTGGGCTCAGTGCTGGAACCACTCCTGCTCAGAATAAAAAAAAAAAAAAAAAAAAAAAAAAAAAAAAAAAATCTTGCTTTTTTCCCACTTTTCCTGAGAGTTAAAAAAGTTCAGTTACAGGCTTGCTGTTCCTGAACTGTTTGAAAGTTTCTGTGAGGCCATTTTTGCTTGGGCTGAAGGAGGGTCTCCCTGTTGATCAGTGGCAGTGAATAACATTGAGCAGCTCCCCTGCCCCCCGTAGAGGTGGTTACTGACTTGAAACTGTAGTTTTATTGTCCCTTTTGGGTCTATTCCTGCTTCTTTCCAGCCCCTGCTATCAAGCACGCTTTAACGTGCTTTAGCGCGGAGTTGCCACTAGAGCAGCATCGGGCAGCGCCGGCTAAACAAGGTTAAACTCTTTCTGGCTCCAGAAAGTCTGTTCTTCAATTTTTCCCTTAGAACTGCTCTGTTAGGAACCTAAACAGTTTACACCTACACTAAAAAGTGCAGCACTTGTTCCAAATAGCTTTTTCTTCTCAAAAAGCTCAGCACTTGTCTTATAAGCATATCCCTTGTCTTATAAGCATTCTCTTTGCAGGTCAAGCACTCCTATATTATACAAATCTCTCACTAGCAAAACCCCCCAGGAGTGCCCACTTCCCTGCTAAGCCCACTACTTTTCTGTCTCATACCAACTCATAATTCTTTCTAGCATGTCAAAGGGTCAGATCCTGGCGTCCTCTCCTGCCCAGTTGGTGAATCTGGGAATTCTGAGACAATGTTACAATTGCCTCATGTACACCGACAACCCTCTCCTCCTCCCAGATAACACTAACACTTGTGAGAGATGCAGCTATTTAGCCAGACTGGAGGCTGAGCTCTCTCAACTCAGGACTGGCAAGACCAGGCAGGAGGAGAAGGCAACTACACACACCACAATACCAGTCTCACATAACTCAACCACACCACTGAATCAAACACATAAACACACTAAGACATACTCGGAGGCTCTGAGTAAAAATTTACCTAAACAGCAGAGGCCTCCAAAGCAGACACCCAAGCAACTGCAAACTCAATACACCACACAAACAACACATAAACAACAAAATCAGTGTGCAAAGCAGTCACTGCCCTTAAGGCCAAATACAACACCAAACATACTTGTCATAGGTGACTCCATAGTCAGACACACTGACGTCCCGCTCACCAGACTGAGTAAGGAGAAGGTCACAGTAAGCTGCCTGTCAGGCGCTAGAATCCACCACATAACGCAAGCACTCAGGTCTCTCAACAGCAGGTACAAGTATGACTCAGTCATTGTCCATGCTGGTGTCAACGACCTGAGACGTATCTCCTTGGACTACATGAAAAGAGACATTGAGGAGCTCTCTGATTATGTAGCCCAGGCAGGTATGACCCTGACCTTGAGCAGTATCCTACCTTCACCTAGAATGATGCCACAATACAGTGATAAGATGATCAGCTTTAATAATTGGCTTAAATTCTGGTGTCATTCAAAGGGGATCCAATGTCTGTCTGCCTGGGATGACATGCTGGACAAGCCACGCTGCTTAGCAAGGGACGGCTTGCACCTGTCACCCCTAGGCTTCCGGATATTGGCAAAGGCTCTTGCCACCCCCATAGTGCCTTTTTTAGGCAAGGCTCAAATTCTAAACCTACCACCCTAGAACACAAAAAAGGAAAAAAACTAAGGGTAATGCTGCTCAATGCCAGAAGTCTCAATCTCAAGATGCACTCACTCGAGGCCCTTCTCAGTATGGAGAACATCGATGTCTGTGCTGTGACAGAAACCTAGTTCAAGGCTCCTGAGAGCACCCCAGCACTATCAGGTTTCACCTCATATCATGTGTTCCGGCCCCAAAATCCAGACAACACCAAGAAAGGAGGGGGGTGTCCATATTCATAAAGGACACCCACACCTCAAGGTTGGTGGCAACGCACGATGCATCGGAGACCATCCAGGTGCAATTAACCATAGGCAAGACTGCTCTGCAATTTGTAGCATGTTACAGGCCACCCTCTCAAACTCAGGAACCTCACATGGCCTTCCTGAAAACATTGGAGGGGATAAATGTATCTCCAAACACCATCATACTAGGTGACTTCAACTACCCTAATATAGACTGGGAACACTACTCAAGCCCAAACACTCTAGCCCAAAGGTTCCTGGAGTTCATAAACTCAAATGCCATGGAACAACTAGTCACCATCCCCACAAGAGGAGAAAACATACTTGATCTCATCATCATGAACATGGGATCACAATGTTCAACACCGGAAGTATACCCCTCACTGGTGAGATCAGATCATAAACTAATCTCGCTGGAGGTCCTCATCCCGCCCCACCTGAAATAAAAAGACCACAGTGAAAAACTTCTCAAAAGCCGACTTCACACTTCTAAAAACTAGTGTGGTCTCCTTTAAGGCCCCTGAGCCAGTGGTAAACATTACTCAAACCGCTGAATCACTTACAAATGCCTTCTACCAGCACCTACAGGACTGCATGGATCAGGCAATCCCAAACAAAACTAAGACTCTTTGTACCAAAGTCAAGCGTCCAGTCTGGTGGACCCCAGCCATAAACAAGCTCTACAACAAAAGGAGGAAGCTACTACAAGATAGAGCAAAATCCTTGAAAGGTAAGACACCTTTGATCATTATAAGTAAAAAACTAAGAGCTCTCATAAAATCATCCAAGGCAAATTTTGAGAGAAAAATCGCCAAGGACTCAAAAGACAATCATAAGGCCTTCTTTAGCTATGTTAGAAACCTAGGAGGAAACTCCCAGATATGCTCAGAATTAGTTCAAAATGATGTGAAGATTACTGAACCTACACACATTGCCAATATACTGGCTGACAGGTTCAGTGCAAACTCCCCCCCCCCAAAAGGAGAGATATCTATACCAGAGGATTGTAGCCCCCAAACATCTCCAACGCCCAGGTGAGAACTGCTCTCTCCAAAGCAAAAAACACAGCATCCATGGGACTGGATGGTGTCCCCGGCTGTGTGCTCCACGAATTCAATGAGGAATTAAACCCGCAGTTAGGACAGCTGTTTAATCTTAGCCTCACCTCAGGATACGTACCCAAGGAGTGGCGACGCGACTGTGGTCCCACTTCACAAGGGCGGTGCCTCCACCGACCCTGGAAATTACCGTCCCATTAGCTTGACAAGCCTTATCTGCAAAGCCATGGTGAGGATCATAATGGAACTCATAAATAAAGACATAGGGAACTTGCAGACTTTGGATCCAACCCAGTTTGGCTTTGTCAAAGGCAGATCATGCCTTTTAAACTTGGTTGACTTTTTCGAGACAGTCACCAAGGCCATTGATGAGGGAAAGGCAGTCCATACAGCCTACCTTGACCTGGCAAAGGCCTTCGACACAATACCCCACTCAGGTATCATCGAAAAACTCATCAGCTTGAATGTAAACCCATACATCACAAGATGGGTTGCAAACTGACTAGGTGACAGAACCCACAGGGTCAGAGTTGCTGGAGCCATGTCAGACTCAAAGCCTGTCACAAGTGGTATCCCACAGGGCTCAGTCCTGGGTCCACTCTTGTTCAGCATCTACTTTTCTGAAATACAAGCAAACGCAGGAAGGTTATGGCTGACAAAGTTTGCAGATGACTGCAAACTGGGCGCCATAGTCGAAAACACATCTGACACAGATATCCTTCAGAAGGGCCTCACAGAAACGGATAACTGGTGCCAGAGCCATGGCCTAAAGTTAAATGCCAAAAAATGCATAGTCATACCCTTCGGGAAAAACAAGGTTACCCCTAGCTACCATATAGGTGGCAATCCACTGAGCACAGAAGAAGTCATCAGGGATCTGGGGACCCAGGTTGACAGTAGCCTTTCGTTTGATACTCATGTTGCTAAAGTAGTTAGGAAAACCTTCTACATTGCCCAACTGATCATGAAGGGATTCACATCTAGATCAAGGGAGGTCATCGTCCCCCTGTACTCATCACTCATTAGACCTATGATTGAGTACAATGCCCCATTCGGAATGTATCTGACCCGATACCTGCAGCAGCTGGAAAGGCCCCAAACGTTCCTCACCAAAAGGATAAAGGGTCTCAAAAATATGTCTTATGCTGCCCAACTGAAAGAACTCCAGCTCTATTCAGTCTCATACCGCTTGCTCAGAGGTGACCTGTGCCTGACATATAAGGCCATGTCAAACCCAGATTTGATAAATATGCTTCACCTCAAAAAATCTAGATCCCTCAGAACCACAAGGGCGGGAGACTTAAACCTTGACACGGTTATTAATAGAACGTGCTGGAGGGACAGATTCATCACCCAGAGAATCCCTATGCTGTGGAACAAAATCCCGGTACATGTGAGGCAGAGCACCTCACTGGCCTTGTTCAAGAGGAATCTTGACCAACCAGATATACCCCAGGGATTACTTCAGTGTCACTGCTTGACAGAGGCAAAGCAAAATAATAGGCATAGTTTTATTCAAACTAAAGGGGTGGTGAAAGCCAAATAACTATGGGCTGGGCTTATAAATGCCCTTGGGCAGATAGCCTAGTATGAACCTATGAACCTATGAACCTAATATACATATCTGAAGTCATAGGTAATGTGGAAGGCCTCTAGATGACAAAGGTTGCTAATGACTGAAAGCTGGGAGCAATCATTGAATTCCCCCAATGCTGTGAATATCCTTCAGGAGGATCTAGATCAGACAAATGATTGGTACCACAACCATGGCCTTAAACTAGATGTGAAAAAAATGCATTATCATGCACATTGGGACACAAATTCCCCTGCAAATTACATCAAAAGCACACCCTTAAGAGTAGACCCAGACATAAAAGACCTAGGTACACAGATAGATCAGTAGTCTGAACGTTGATCACCATATGTCCACAGTGATGAGAAAGCCCTTCTATGTGGCACAGCTTATAAGTAAAGGTATGACATCCTGATCCAAGGAAATGATAGTTCCGCTGTACTCAGATGTTATTAGACCGATGATTGATTACAATGCACCATTTGACATGTACTTGACTAGGCACTTTCAGCAGCTGAAGTAACCTCAGAGGTGCCTCACAAAGAAAATATATGGTGTAAACAACATGCCCTATGCAGATAGACAAAAAGTCCTATCCCTTTATTCTGTCTGCTACCAACTATTAAGGGCTAACATATGCCTGAAATACAAGGCACTCACAAATCCAGCCTTGATGGAACTGCTACACTTTAACAATTCAAACAGCATGAGGGTTACCTAATCTATGGATCTAAACTTAGTCAGCAACTCAAGCAAATCATGCTGGGGAGACATATGTGTCTTAGAGATTGGCCCTTCTTTGTTACAGGCTTCTAATTCATATTAAGCAGAACCCTTCCCTGGCCCTCTTCAAATGCAGTTTGGTTCAATGGATGAGGAATCACAAATTCACACCTAGGGCAGTGCCTATGTCCCTTATGGACAGGGACATTCTGTAAGACACTCAATGCATAGGCACAAATCAATGCAATCATTTTGCCCCTAGAGGTACATATTGGGTAAAACTGGGTTATATTGGCTATTCTTGTAAGGGCTCTTACGCTGTTAGCCTAGTAATCTCCTTTGAACCTATGAACCTATTAGATAAACAGATATTAATATGATTATATAGTCTAAGCTCCATCTCAGTGGGAATATTAGCAGGTTGGTAAAAGAGTTCTAATTCCCTACTAGAACTGCCTATACTCTGAAACTGCTAGAAGTTCTGGAGACACATTATAGTGAAATAGCACAGAACTGCATCTAGTGGAAACACAAACCAAGGCATCCTACCCCCTTTCTCATCTCTTCTGAAGATATGACAATCATTAAGGGATAGAATGGATACAGGTTTCACTCTTTGACTAAACCAGGTCTCCATAATGTATAGTATATCAGGATTATCATGCAATTTTAGTTTCCAACTGAGAAAGCTGATTATACAGTAAATGTTATGTATTATGCATTAAAATTTCTACATAACACTAATACAACATATAAACACACACACACATGCACACACGCGCGCACACACACACACACACACACACACACACACACACACACACACACACGCACACACAAAAGCACAATGTTTCTGAGAGTCTGAGGTATGATTGTCATGGTTCTAAGCATATGAGTTGTACACCATTTTTTTCTTTCCTCATATTACTTTTATGTGTTTCCTTTGGCCAAAGGAAAATTATTGCTATACTGTCTTCTCCTTTTCTTGGGAAAAGGGGCTAGTGAAGCACTGCAACTTACATTAGTAACTTATTAACTCAATAGAAAGGACTCTTGTCAGTCCAAAAGATGACATCATAATTCATTATCAAATGAATAATTCCAGTGCCAATGTAAGAATCATAATTAAGTTAGGAAATAAAATAAAAATCATGCATATTCTGAAAACACACCAAATTCTAAAACATCATTTCTAAAAATTCTGCATCAACAATATTACGAACTATGTACAACTTTATGCAAAGATATGCAATTAAACTTTTTGCAACTAATTAGCATACATTTTTAAAACACTATACATATATATATATATATATATATATATATATAAATATTTGTGTGTGTGTATCTATCTACACACACACACACACACACACACACACACACACACACACACACACACACACATATATACACACACATATATATATATATATATATATATATATATATATATATATATATATATATATATATATATTGACATTCAAACCAGAGTATTATTTGGCATTTAGCTTCAGCTGACACAGAAGTTCTTTATATTCTAATTTGGCTTCCCTGCTTCCATAGCTCATATTGGGTGGACTGGATGATGAACTATCATGTGACCAGCAAGGAAGACTACATAAAATCATGAAAGAGTGACCATTCTTGTTCAGAGTCCAAGAAGTTTGTAATGAATGAAGTGTCAAACATTTTTAAATCATATTTAATTCATTCATATGATGTGCTTTACTTCCAGATCAATGGCATTTAAACATTTCTTAGTCATTGTTTTGCTATCTTGAACATTTACCTTAGGTTTATTGGTTCACAGAATCTGAATGTGCTTAAATGTATATATAACAATAAGAGAAACATTATTCATTTCAAGAAAGCTATAACAGCAATCTCAGCTATCCTCATCATATGGATTCTCAGATGCTTTGAGTGGTGAGAAATTCATAAAATGCATTTAGGCAGTGGTGATTTGCTTTGTGAGTAAAGAGATTTATTTTGTGATTTGAGCTATTTCCCAGAAGCTTGCTATATTCAGGCAGATCATGCTGGGTTAAACTGCATTTCTTGCTCCAAGGATGGTCCCAGTAGGCCTGTGGAGCAGAACTTAAAAGGAAATGAGTGTAACAGAATGCATGGACATGAATAGGAAACACATTGAGCTGAATCACATGAGAAAATAGCTTGGACAGTCAGAGTAGTAAATCCAGATAAAAGATGTGCCTAGATTCACTTTCAGGATTGTAATATACCAATAAAGATGGATCATTTCACATTATACATCTGAAAAACCAATATCAATTATGCCAGATTCAAAAGTATTTGTTCTGCACTTGATGCTAATCAGAAATTTTGACAAAATATGCTTGATGATGGGAGTTCAAAGCCATGCACATTTACTTTGCCTACAGAAATATTTGCATTTTCTGACTTCCCTTTGACCTTTCTTTAATGCCATAACTGCAAACAGAGAACTGTTGGAAAGTTTTAACTTTACTGTTGACACAATGGCATTGGGTGTAATGACAATAAATTAATTCAGTTACTGAAAAGACAGGGACAGAGACAGTAAAATGTTTAACTATACAAGAGCTAGGATAAAGTCAGACTTACAGACCTCCAATTCATGTGCCATGTTATGACTTCAAAGAGGCTTACACAATATGATGAAAAAGTCAAAGAATTATATAAAAGCTGTCAAAAAAGGCAAATGATATCTTACAGAATTCTTTGGTATGATGTCATATCTTTGGAATGTTACTTTGAATATTCACCACAATGTCATGTATTGTTTTGACTAAAGATGCATATTACAAGTAGATGAAAGCCAGAAAGGAACTAGTACAGTGGTTTTACAAGATATACCACTTGACTATGGGTCAAGAGCCTTCACTGATTAGAAAAGCTATAACCAGATTGGGGAAAAATAAACATAATGGGCAGGATTCACGAAGGCTTGCACGGAGTGTAAGAGACGTGCAACACTCCATGCAAGCCTCGCGATCCAGGAACAGCCCTAAACTCCGTGTAAGAGACCAGCTAAAACGTCTCTTACACGGACTGGGCGTGGACATGCTAAATACCTCACTTGCATCCGAAAGGTATGCAAATGAGGTATATTAGCGATCCACGAAGCAGAAACCAGTCCGTGTAGGAGACGTTTTAGCTGCAGAAATGTACTCAGTTGACAACTGAGTACATTTCTGCAAAATCCACAACGGAGCAATGTCAGCTCCAAAAAAAAGGTTGCATATGATTCAGGCAGCATGCCAATGGCCAAATATGTGGCCATTGACAAGATAACCCGATGCAAACATATTAAAAATATATTTTTTTTTTTCAGCAATCGCCGATGTTTAAACCCAGCGCAGCCCCGCGCAAACGGGCTGCGCTGTATAAAACCATAAAAAAGAAGGTTATAAACCCACAATTGTGGGTTTCATGCAATACATGGAATGACAATGCAGGGACCAGCAGACCAAAACCAACATGGCCACCGTGTAGTGGTTGCTAAGGGGGAAAGCTGAGTCTAAGACATGTAACTAAGCATTAGTAGGCAATCTCATGTAAATGAGGTTTCGAAAACTGAATCTCACAGTCACATACCAAATGAGCACAGTCTGAGTAGTGTAAGAGATACAAAAGGGGGAGGAACAGAGTAGGAAATAGGTGACATCACAGGGGGGAATGGTAAAAAGAAATGCAGTTCATTGTAGGCCAGTGTAACATGACAGATGACAGGCACAGATCATGGAAAGAGGTGTGCCACTAGATAAGTCATGGAAGGTCAAGAAATGGAAGGTGTACACTGTTACCTACACCAAAGTTTCTTGCTGGCCATGCATGCACACATGTGCATGCCATGAAGCGCGAGTAAGGCAGTGTATGCGCATGTAAGGCAGTGTCAGCATGTGGGAGCATGTTGGGAGATGTTTAACACTGTTTGCGCGGGTGCGCGTGCATGTAAGGCAGTCTGAGTATGTTGGAGGCTGTTGGCAGATGTGTAACAGTGTTTGCGCGGGTGTACATGTGTTTAAACCTGAATAAGTAGATTCTTAACCGTGTAAGCATGTGTGCGCGCGTGTAAGCCACTGTGAGCGTGTTTCAGATAGTATGCAAGTTGCTCCCCCCTGAGGAAACAGAGAGGAAAAAGGAAGCAACAGAATTAATAGGAAGCTAGCAGGGATAACTGCTGAAGCTAGCAGGTGAAAACAATTAGAAGCAGGCAATTACACAGGCAGAATAGTAGCCCAGCCCAGCACTTAAAACTCTGCAAACAGTAGTGCAGGATGTTTCCATTAAGAGACACTGCAAGACAGGAGTAAGTTAATAGAAGTGAAAACTGAAAAAGCTTCACTCAGAGCTGAAATGCTAGGGGCTGCCATAGCTGTCATAATGAGACATAGGCGACTTGCTGAGGGTGGTGACAATGCAGATGGTGCCAGACAACCCACAGTGAGGAGACGGAGAAGAGTGTACAGGCCCAGGGTCACCTACCAGGGGTTACATGAGCTGGAGATAGTAGAGCGCTATAGAGTGGACAGAGAGCTCCTGCAGCAGATTGTTGAGCTGTGCAGGCCATGCCTCACACACAGAACCAACAGAGGGGAACCCATCCCAGTGCAAACCAAGGTATGTGTTGGCCTAAGAATACTAGCAACAGGTACCTTCCAGAGACCAACTGGTGATATGATGGGGATATCACAGGCATCAGCCTCCAGGGTACTACATCAGTTCCTGGATGCCATGTCAGCACATGTCGGTGATCATGTATATTTCCACAATGCCCGTGAGGTATTGGCCAGCAATATGCATCTCTTCCAGCAAATAGCGGAACACCCTGAGGTACTGGGTGCTATAGACTGCACACACATACGCATCAAAGCACCAGCAGGTGAGCGGGGTAGGGCCTACATTAACCGCAAGGGCTTCCCCTCCATCAACTGCCAGGTCATGTGTGATGCCCAGGGCATAATAATGAATGTGTGTGCTGGCTGCCCTGGGAGTTATCACGATTCCCACATCTGGCATTTGACGCAGCTGTACCAGACATTTTCCAATGGGGACATCCCACACGGACACCTAGTGGGGGATGCAGGTTATGCACTGGAGCCGTGGCTGATGACACCCATCAGAAACGCACACACACCTGAACAGGAACGTCATAATGAAGCACACGCACAAACACGTAATGTGATAGAGCATGTGTTTGGGCTGCTCAAGTCACGGTTCCGGTGTCTGGACACATCTGGTGGAGCCTTGCAGTACACACCAACTACATGTACCCAAATTGTCATGGTATGCGCTATGCTACATAATATGATCTTGCGAAAACAGCTGCAGCAGGACCAGCATAGGGCCGGGCCAAACAGCCCCCCACCATTGCCAAGGCCATCACAGGCAGAGGGTGACTCTGAGGAGGAACAACCTGAGCCTGCTCCAGTAGGCAGAAGGAGGCGTGCCCAGTATGCCCTGGCCTTGGCAAAGAGGCAACGCATAGCACATACACTGGCAGAGTAGGAACCCTGGGAATGATACCCCTCTATGACTCACTCATATAGTAACAGGGATGCCTAACATGACACAACCTGCTCTCAAACATGTACAGGGAGTGTAGTATGTGCATCTGACAGAGGCAGCCCTGAAGCACCACCTGAGGCATGATTGCCATGTGTCAAGCAATGTAACACCATCTAGAATATGCAAACATGAAGACCCTGCCTAACATCTCACCCTCACCAAGCATGATGCCACACTATGAAGACAAGAAGATCAAGTACAATAATTGGCAGAAGTAATGCAGTCAGTCAAAGGGGAACCAATGTGTCACAGGCTGGGAAGATATGCGGAGTTTGACATGATGCACCACCTGCTAGGGGTGGCATGCACCTAGCATGCCATGCCCCATGGATACTGGCAAAGGCTGTCAGTACTCACAACATGCCCTGAATAGGTAAGTCTCAAAACACAAACCCAACCTCACAGGTTCTACAAGGGATAGGAACCTAGATGTAATACTACCCCATGACAAATGTACAAACAACAAGATGTGTGCAGTGTAAACGCACACAGTAAGGAGAAATTAGATACCAGTCCTGTAATAGAGAACTGGGCAAGGCTAACAGCAGCACCCTAACACTACCAGGTCACACCTCATACTGTGCTGTACAGCCGCAAAACATGGAACAAGCTAAAAAAGGAGGGTGACTAGCAAGAAATGGCAAGGATAACCACACCCCCATGTTGGTTCCACAACAAGAAGCAGCATGGAATAGCCATGGTCAAATACCAATGGCTAAAACTGCCTCGCAGTAGATAGCCAGCTGCAGACCACTGTCCTAATACCAGGAACATCACCTGGCCTATGTCGGAATACATCAATATATCAAGCCCCACAAACCACATTATATTGCTCGACTGAAAATACCCAGACATACACCGGTAGCATCGTACTAGCACCAACACAGTAGGGGAAAATTGCCTGGATTCCATCAACCAAAATGCCCAGGAACAATGTACTACCCCCACAAGAGGGGTAAGCATACTGGATGTGATAATCAGCAACATGTGTACTGGATGGCAAGATGAGAAGTGTACCCCTCACTGGTAAGACCAGACCATAGAGTAAGCACACTGGAAATACACACCCTGACCCCAGTCCCTGGCCAGAATACCACAGTGAAAAACATGTGTAAAGTATAGGTTGCAGCCCTCAAAACCGATGTTGAATCCACAAAAGACCCTGTGCAAGTGCAGAATATGGGACACACCACAGAACATGTTATACAGGCATTCCATGAACACAGCCAGGAATGCTTGGAGTATGCAATCACAAATAACAACAACACACAATGCCATACACGCAGACATCTGGCATGCTGGGCTCCAGCCATTACCAAACCATGCAAGAGAATGAGGAAGATACCACATGATAGAGCAAACATAAAAAAGGGAAGTAATCCCTGACCAGTAGTATGGCAACAACATATGTCAACACATACAATCCACTAAGTCCAGCCACAACAAGTATAACCTATGAATCCAGAGGCAATGTGACCCCAGTACCAAGTACACAGACAACCACAACACCCCCGAATAAATACAAACATATGTGATAGATGCATCCATGTATCCAAAGCAGAGGTTGAGCTCCAACAAGCCAGTACTGTCAACACTGGTCAAGAGGAGAAGGTAACCACATACACCACGAACCCAGTCCCACATAGACCTACCACAACTGTAAACCAAACACATAAACACAGACAAATATTCCCGGAGGCCTCAATTACAAACACACCACACCAACAGACGCCTC
This sequence comes from Protopterus annectens, assembly GCF_019279795.1. Taxonomy (NCBI): domain Eukaryota; kingdom Metazoa; phylum Chordata; order Ceratodontiformes; family Protopteridae; genus Protopterus; species Protopterus annectens. The sequence goes on from NC_056728.1 coordinate 1,906,495,878, forward strand.
CAAAGTAGATCACAAGCAACCACAACCTTCAAACATAGCACATGCAACGAATAGTACGCAAAGCTGGTGTGCCAAACAGTCACAGGCCCGAAGGAGAAACAAATGCCTGATACAGTCATAATAGGTGTCTGTATAGGCAGAAACACAGCTGTCCCACTCACCAGACTGAACAAGGGAAAGGGTAGAGTAAGCTGCTTGTAGGTAGCCACAAAATGCCACGTAACACAAGTACGCAGGTCACCCCAAAGCAAGCAGAAATATGATGCACTCAATGTCCATGCTGGTGTGAATTACCTGAGATGTACCTCCCTGGTCAACAACAAATGAGACATGGATGGCCCCTCTGAGTATGTACCCCAGGGCGGGATGACACTGGCTGTGTGCAGCATCCAAGCCTCACCAAGAATGATGCCACAGTACAAACATAGAATGCTCATGTTTAACAGCTGGCACAGTTACAGCTGTCAGTCCAAGAGGGTGTAATGTGTGTCCGCTGGAGATGTCAAGCATGACAAGCCATGCTGCTGTTAGAGGGGTGGCTGTCAGCTGTTACCCGTGTGCGTCTGGATACTGGATAAGGCCTTTGCCGCCTCCATAGAGCCGTATGTAGGCAAGGCCAAAAAGACTACCCACCACCCTAGAAAACATAAGTGGTAGGAAACATAAGGGTAATGCTTTCCAATCTCCATAATACTCAAAAAGCCAAACCACAAATTCTTCAGAATACACCACGAAAACACTCAGAGAAAGGAACACAGAAGTGGCATTAATCCATCTTTATTCAGTCCTGGTACCTCAGCAGTTCGCCTTCAATGGGACACATTTAGACATTTTGAATGTTCTTTTTATATATGCATCAATCAATTAATTAAACAATTAATCATTTCAAACATTTTTTAACCCCCTCAACACTGAACATTTATGTACAAAACTTCAAGTATAGTGTTCTTTTACATTTTTTCCATTTTTAAGAATAAATTAGTTCATTTTAACAAAATTATTATACATAATTACAAAAATATAACTATGAAATAGATACTCTATGATATTCAAAATTACAACATTAATAAATTTCATCAATGTTCTAAATTCATTCCATTTGGAAATGAAGTATAATACCCTATGAATCATTCTCTATTCAAATTTATTCAAAATAATTTTAAAGTTCCCTGTACACAAATGTGAGTTCACAAATTTGAATAAATACTTTATAATATTCAAAGTTACAGCTTCAATAAATTTCATTAATTTTCTAAATTCATTCCATTGGGAAATAAAGTATGATACCCTATAATCATTCTCTGTTCAAGTTTATTCAAAGCAGTTTTAAAGTTCCCTATACACAAATGGGGTCTAGCAAGTACACTAAATCTAAAACTATCATTTTTACCATTATGTATGTTACAAAAGTGAGTAGCCACTGGACTTTCCAAATTGCCCCTCCTTATATCACCCAAATGCTCCAGAATGCGAATCTTAATCTTCCTAGTGGTCTGGCCAATATACCACATAGGTGGGACACAATCACATCCCAAAATATATACTACACCAGATGACCTACAATCAAATCTCTCAAAAGCAACATATTTCTTTCCATTTATTTTAATTCCATGCATATTCTTAACTTTATTACAAACTGAGCAACTACCACAACTATACATCCCAACATTACTATCTGCCATAGGTTCCAGTTTTCTATTTAATATTTCTTTTAAGTTGGAATACCTTTTGTAAGAAAAAGTAATATGCTTTGGAAAAAGATGACCAATTATTGGATCTTCACATACCACATGCCACAAACCTCTAATAATTTTCTACATTATAATGGAAAAACTGGAATACCTAGACACAAAAAATATTTTATTCAAGTCTGAGATGGTTTCAGGATGATGTATATTCTCATATCTACACATCCTAGATTTCTGGTCTTTGCACAACTTCCATTTTATAGCTAGAAGTTGATCATGATCATAACCACGAGATAGTAATCTATCCAGAATTCCATCACAAACTTCCTCCCAAAGTTTTTTGTCTGAGGTATTTCTCAAATTCCTTTTGAATTCCCCTTCTGGTAGAGCCTTAATTAAATGTAGAGGGTGCATGCTACTAGCATGCAAAAAATTATTAACCGATGTAGGTTTCCTGAAAGTTCTATGTTGAACCAAACTATCCATTCCTACATAAAACTCTACATCAAGAAAAGGAATTTTAGATTGTGATATGTGCGCTACAAATTCTAAACCATGATGGTTCTTGTTCAGATCCACCAAAAACTGATCAAACAAAAAAGTATCACCCCTACACACAAAAATTAAATCATCTATATAACATTTAAAAAATACAACATTATTAACAAAAAATGTATTTTGAAACATAAATTCCTTCTCAAATTCCCCCATATAGATTATTGCATAGGTTGGTGCGAAAGCTGCACCCATAGCAGTTCTATTTACTTGCAAAAAATATTCATTTTTCCACAGAAAATAGTTGTGTGTTAAACTAAATTCTAGCAAACTTAACAGAAACCTAGTACGTGGTCCTTCTCCCATCATTATATACATTGCTTCCAAACCCCATCTTATTTTAATATTGGTGTAGAGTGATACAACGTCAACAGTGGCCCAGTAATAATTCTCTTCCCATTTCAGCCCTTTTAAGGCTAAACAAACATCTTGAGTGTTTCTCACATGCGACTGTACTTTTGGAAGAAATTTCTTAAGATGAAAATCCAGGAAAGAATTAATCCTTTCAACAAAGGAACCGATTCCTGAAATAATGGGCCTACCAGGCGGATTGGTAACATTTTTATGAATCTTCAGTATAATGTACATATATGGGTGACGAGGTTCCCTTACTACTAGACTTTTCACATCTTTACCTGTGAAAAATCCTAATCTTTCCCCTCTTTCTAATAACTCAATGAGTTCATTAGAATATGAGGTTAAAGGGTTACCTTTCAATTTTTGATAAGTATCCTCCAGTAATAGGTTGTTAACAATATCCTCATACTTATCAGTGTTCATAATCACCCAATTGCCCCCCTTATCAGCCGGTTTAACAGTAACCTTATCCAATTTCGTCCTGAAAGCCTTAAGAGCCACCCACTCATCCTTACTTAGATTAAAAGCCTTTTCATTCACACAAAAAGACTTGTGTGCTTGTTCTAATTTGGATAGAATAACATGCTCAAAAGCATTTATTGCCTGAGATTTTTTAGGAGGTATAAAGTTACTGTCACCAGAAAAATGGGGGACATCAATATGGCCATATCCCTCTCCATAAGCCCCCTCCACATTAGTATCTAATTCCAAAGGAGGTTCAAGTACATCTACATTCTCATTTTCATTCAACATTAAACTCAAATATAATAACAATATACTCAAATTTAAGAGAGATTCATCCAACAAGCTTTCACTCCTTGTTAGAGAACATTTTTCTTTCTCATGAAAAAAGACCTTCAGATTTAACTTTCGAATGAAGTCTTTCACATCCAAAAAGATCTGAAAAAGAAGGTATTCTGGTAGGTACAAATTTTGTGCCCTTAGATAGAACACTCAACATTTCATTAGACAAATGCACACCAGAGATATTGATCACACTCAAACCAGTGTTATTAAAGGAACTACCATTCAGTCCCACATCATGTTCACCACCATTGCAAATTGCATTTTCAAAACATGGTTCATCATCATTAACATGGTCAGACAACACAGTTGATTTAACTTGATAAGCATTCTGAACAAAAGCAGATTGATTATAAATATTATGAGCACTACAAATATTATTTGCATCCTTACTAATATCTTCAGAACACATTTCAGGCTCATAAATATCATTGTGCATCATTGTTGTAACATTTTCATTAACATCTTGAACATTTTCAACACTTTCAACATAATGTTTAACAACAACGTCACTGGCGACTTTCTCACAGTGCAAAACTTTAAATGCATTGAATACATTAGAATGTTCACCTTCATTCCCTGCTACTAACCCCAAATGCATATAGACATCACCCTTTGATTGTCGACAGCCATGCACACTTTCAGTATCTTCCGAAGATACACTAGAAGGCATTAAAATACATTCGCTGTTACAAGGAACATTAGCGTGAGTGTTTTCGTGGTGTATGCTTAATGCTGCCCAATGCCAGATGTGTAAACTGCAATATGCATGCCCCTGAGGCACTTCCCATTATGGAGAACATTGATGCCTGTCCAGTGACAGAAGCCTGCTGCAGGCCTAGTGATACCACACCAGCACTACTAGGTTATACCACATACCATGTGTTATGGCCCCAACACCTGCACCAAGACATCAAAGGAGGGGGAGTATCCATATGCAGCACAGACACCCATATAGCCAGGTAACTGACAATGCACAAAGCAGCGAATACCACCCATGTGCACCTAACTGTAGTCAAAACTGCTGTACAGTCTGTAGCATGCGACAGACCACACTCTCACACACAAGAACCCCATCCAGACATCCGAAGACACTGGACAGTATGGATGTCCCACCAAATACCAGACAAGGTACACAAAGTACCACATAGGTGTCAAATCATTATGTATGCAAGGAGTCATCAGGGACCTAGGGACACAGGTCGACATTAATCTGTCATGTGACAGCCACAATGCCAATGTGGCTATGAAGACTGTTGATACTGGACACCGTATCATGAAAGGATTCACACCAACATCAACAGGGGTCACTGTGCCGCTGTACTGTTCCCTTATCAGACCCATAATCTAGTACAATGACTCATATGGGATGTACCATACGTGACACCTGCAGCGGTTTGGAAGACCTCATAGTTACCCCACCAACAGGATAAAGGGTGCGAAATATATGTCATATGCTGCCTGGCTGTAGACACCCCAGCTGACTGCAGTCACACACTGCCTACACAGAGGCATTGTATTTCTGTTGTACCAGGCCATGTCCAACACAGGAGTAATGGACATGCTACACCACAGGAAATCAAAGCCATTGGAGCTGTGAGAGTCACAGATGTCAACCTCAACACATAATGAAATAAGATGTGCTGGAGGGACAGATACATATATCATAGGCTCCCCACACCCAGAAACAGGATCCCAATCCATGGTAGGCAGAGCCCCTCACTGACACCCCTCAACAGGAATATTGCCAAGTGGATGGATGACCGTACATGTATACTGGGGGTCCCCACTGTGTCACGACCAGACAGAGGCACAGTGAAGAACCTCATAAATGGCCATAATTGAACATAGCAAGGGGTGGCGAAAGACACACACACTCTAGCTAGGCTTACCAATGGCCTAGGGTGTCTAGCCTACTATGAACCCATGAACCTATGAAGATACAACACGTACATGACACTAAGGATAATCACAAGGCTTACCCAACTGATGGTAGGAACCATGTTGGGCATCCACAGATATGCTCTGACTCACACAGATATTACAAACAACATACCAAACACACACACATATTGCTAACATACAACCTGTCAGGTGCAGTGCAAACACACCCCCCCCGAGTGCAAAATACCAATCCCAGCAGATGGTCCCCTGACATTGCAGATGCTGAGGTAACAGCCATCATCTGCAAAGCAGAACACACAGCAGCAAAGGTATGTGATGGTGTCCTGTGCTGAGGCCAACATGGACCCCAAGAGTAATGGAATGCAAAATCACACTACTGGCCAATGTCAGCCTTACCACAGGGTATGTACCCAAAGAGCAGTGTACAACAACAGTGGTCCATCACAACAAAGGTGTTGCCTGAATGGATACTCCAAACTAACACCCCAGGATCCTGACAAGCTTGTTCTGCACAGCTATGGAAAGGATCAGTATGTACCGCAGACAGAAGGCTAATGTGGGCCTACTGATACCGGACCCGATACACTGTGGCTGTTGTAACTGCAGAACCGGCCCCTAAACATGTCTGACCCATTTGAAGCAGTCATTAAGGTCATTGATGAGGGCTATGTGGTCCACACAGCGTAGCTGGACCGTGCACATGCTTCTAGACCATACCGTACGTGTTCAGTATGGATATGTTCACCAGCTTAAATATACACCCCTATGTCAGTAGAGGGGTTGCAAAGCAGACCAAGGACAGAACTGACATGGTCAGACATGCTGCATCCATGCCAGACTACAAAGCGGATATGAGTGGCATCCCACAAGGCCTGGTCTTGCCCCCCTCACCCCCGTTCTGTATACATGTCCCATAGGTATAGGCCAACATGGAAGGACTTTGACTGAGCATGTATGCAGAGGAGTACAAACAGCCCACCGTATCCGACCCCCAGCTGACACAAGCAACCCACAAAAGGGCCACCTACAAACAAAGAACTGTAGCCATAGCCAAGTCAGCAAGCTAATCGCAGAAATGTGTATAGACAACCACTGTGGATATACAGTAAGTGCCCACAAATTACCACACAGGTGTTAACCCATGAGGCACCTAACATGTAATGTGAGACCTGGGTACAAAAGGTGATAAATAACCTGCACTGGACAAACATGTGTCTGTAGTGTTCGCAGAAACATGTACCATATACCCACCCAAACATGAAGGCTGGCAGATGTAGATAAGGGGAACTCACTCTGGCTCTGCAGCCATCCTCCATCAGCATCACAACTGACTACAATAGCCCCTGTGGGATATACCGCAGCAGACACCTCCAACAACTGTAAAGAACACAACAGTAACCCACCAGGGGTAGCAAAGAGCCTGAACAGATGCCATGTGTTGCCTGAGTAAACAAACTGTAGCCCCACACACTGCCATCCTTCCCGGCTACAGGACAGCTGTGCCTGATGTATGATGCCATGTCCAACCTGGAATGAATGAACATGTTGCACCTTGTACAATTTGAATGGCAGTGAGCTATGCACATGAGAGACCTGAACCCCAGCACTGACATACATAGGACAAGCTGTACAGAATGATCCATAACACAGAAGGCACCCCCACACTGCAGTAAACTCCTGGTACAGGTCAGCCAGAGTGCCACATCTTGACACCCCTCAAGAGGCATCCTGATGAGTGTATGGGAGATGGTAGGCTACCCTGGGTATCACTGTTATGTCAGAGGTAGACAGAGGCACAGTATACCAACCATGACATATGTAATGGCAAACTCCAGTTACAATGTGTGTCGAAGGACAAACACACCCTGTGACTACCATCAGCAATGGCCTACAGAACATCGCTAGTGTTTGCCAATGTCCACCCATGATGTGGAATACACTAGCAATGTTGGACGAGCCTGGTGTAGGTAGTCCATATCTGAACATATTGCAACATGGTCATATGTGCACAACTGGCCCCTACACAGTCTGTCGTGCTCACTATGAAGATGTCAAGCAGTGATAGGACTAAAGCCCAGGATACTGTCCACTACAGTGAAATACCGAACCAGTACACTATACGGTACTACAGTGTTAGGTCATTATGAAAGTATGTTGAGAACTGTCTGCAAAGTATCCCATGCAATTCCTGCAGGTACAGTATAATCCCTGTTGTGGCAGACATGAAGCAGTTGGCCAGTTAGTACACAACATGACACCCAGCACACAATCATAATCGTGTGATAATGATGAAGGTCACACACACCCAAATATGTGTTGGACTTCAGAGTACAACATATGGAAAGCTCACACTGGGCATGCTCGCACACTTTAATAAATGAGGCATATGTCAGACAACATGCCATGGAAAGGCTGAACTGGGCATGCTCACACACTTAGGCCATATCTCTGTGTAGCAGTTGGCCACACATATCTGGTATTTGTACATGTCAGTCCAGGAAGCAACCACAGCACAGCAATCAGCCCAGTGCACACAGTAAATGACCACAGAGACATAAGTGATATAGTGGATCGCCATCATATGCAAACATCTGCCACAGACACACAAGTTGGTCATAGGAACAGGGAATGCTATTGCAATAAAGACCTGCAAACAGTAGAACAGCACAACAAATGTTGTGCATCCGACAATTGAACATATGGGTGTAGAGGTCAATACTAGGCTTCTTGCCCCAGGGAATGGCAGCTCAGCCAGAGTGTGCTTGGCATCCGCATCCCCAGAATAGTAGGCTACCATGCCACTGTAAAGTAGGTCACAGAAGGCGACATGTGAGGCTAGTGAGCTGTTCCTCTGTCAAGCAGGGGCACCGTGAAGGTCTCAGGGATTGAATGTGCTAAGCCACAGCCATGTTGTCGGTGTGTGCTGTGAGAGGGTTGCTGAGGATCTCTGACAGTAGGTGTCCGTCAATAACAGACTGAGGGGAGCCCTATCTGCATTCTCTGGATGATTCCACTGTCAACACTGTGTTGTAATGAGTATGTGTGAATGAAGTGCCATGCTGGAACCATCCACAGATGTCCTCCCTCTGTGGGCTACAGCTCTGCAATGTAGTAGGTCGCTCTGTCTGTTGAACGGCGCATATATGGCCGTGTACAGCTGACAGGTGTCTTGTTGTGGAGCAGTCATGGGTATATGTGGGATAGCATGACCAATGCAAACTGTACACATGCTCATAGGATGCAAGTGTCAAGGATTATGCTGAGTGGCCAGTATAGTCCTCCAGCATGTGTCCTCTGAAGTCATCCACCCCAGTCTACACAAGTGTAGAGTCTGCTTGTGCTAAACACAGTTTGTGTGCAGTGACAACCTTGCCTGGGGGTGGAGATGAGATATGGATGTCCAGGGAAAGGTGGACATGGGCAGGTATCAACAATGGTGGTCTACCTCTGGTGTGGAACAGTGAGTACCCACATTGCAGATGGACAGGTGCAATATGTATTAACCCATGTGGCTGTGGTGTGTGGTTCTGCCATAGCACATGGACCCACAAATTGTAGTGGCGGTAGGGTAAAGTGGTAAAGGCCTGAGTAGTTCTCACACACAATATGCCTGTACCTGATGTTAACAACTGGAATGGTGCATGTGAATACCTGCATATCCTGGCACTGTTCCCAGGGAAGCTAAGTGTGTGTCCTGGATGTGGGTGTGGTGTTCTGGACTGGTTGTGTTGTGTGTTACAGGTGATCTGGTCCAAAAGCATGGTATAGAACATAACCTGCCAGTGCGATGTGCATATCTGACCCTGATGTAGGTGGCTGCAAATGCATATATATGCTATCCCCCACCTGACAGGTAGTACTACATCTACAAACCTCTGCAGAAATGAAGATGTCAGCACCCTAGAAATACTACAGGTGCAAAACAAATGCCCAGTAATTTGGATAGTGCGCTCTGCTAATGCGTTGCCCTGAAGTGTCATAATATAGTTAGGTAGGGGTTCGAATCCTGCAAATGCTCAGTGTGTGTGGGTGAGTGGGGTTTGTGTGCATGAAAGTCTGTGAGAGGGAAATGTTCCTTTTGGCAACTGGGAGAACACACTACAGGATGCACACTCCCCTTTCTAAACACAGATGATGTCGGCACCCTATAAGTACAGCAGGAGAAGGGCCGCCTCCCAGTAATGCGAATAGCGCGCTCTGCTAATGCATCCGTCTCAAATGTCGTAATTTATTTATTTATTTTTACTTTTTTTATTTTACATTTGTTGACCGGGCTAGTCTAACTGGACATATATCCGTTTACAGCAGAGGCCCGGGAAGAAAAGCTCCAGTACAGGTAAAAATAACAATGATATTTAACAAAGAAAAAAAGTTATTATTCATAAAAAATATACAAGGTACAAGAGATAATTACAAAAACGATGTAAATATTTATAAGAAAAGTTACACAAATTAAAAATAAAGAGAAAAACATAACATAGTTAGGCAGTGGTTTGAATCCTGCAAATGGCAAGTGTGTGTGTTTGGATGAGGGGGGTTATTGTGTGTGTGCAAATATGTATGAGGGAAATGTTCCTTTTGGCAACTGGGAGAACACACTACAGGATGCACACTCCCCTTGCTAAACACAGATGATGTCAGCACCCTATAAGTAAAGCAGGAGAAGAAAAGCCTCCCAGTAATGTGAATAGCGCGCTCTGCTAATGCATCTGTCTCAAGTGTCATAACATAGTTAGACAGTGGTTTGAATCCTGCAAATGGCAAGTGTGTGTGTTTGGGTGAGGGGGGTTACTATGTGTGTGCAAATATGTATGAAGGAAATGTTCCTTTTGGCAACTGGGAGAACACACTACAGGATGCACACTCCCCTTTCTAAACACAGATGATGTCAGCACCCTATAAGTACAGCAGGAGAAAAGAAGCTTCCCAGTAATGCGAATAGCGCGCTCTGCTAATACATCCGTCACAAGTGTCATAACGTAGTTAGATAGTGGTTTGAATCCTGCAAATAGCAAGTGTGTGTGTTTGGATGAGGGGGGTTATTGTGTGTGTGTAGATATATATGAGGGAAATGTCCCATTTTGGCAACTGGGAGAACACACTACAGGATGCACACTCCCCTTTCTAAACACAGATGATGTCAGCACCCTATAAGTACAGCAGGAGAAGGAAAGACTCCCAGTAATGCAAATAGCACGCTCTGCTAATGCATCCATCTCAAGTGACATAACATAGTTAGGTAGTATAACGGCTCGAAGAAGACCTTGTCGAAAGCGCTTGCCGGATGTTTTAATAAACCAATTCTTTTACTTTCACCTCACTGAATGCTTGGATTATTGATTTTGTGTGATTCTCAAGTTATTGTTCGGTGGAGTTGACTGGTGTTGTTGGAAGTTCCTAACAGTGCTGTATAGCAATTAGTGACTTTTGTAGCTGATTTTTTGAACTCAAACAGCGTATGATGTTGTGCCTAGCAGGCAGCCACGTTGAATATTAACGGACTTTGTGTATCCAGATTTCTGCATCTCCGTGCAACAGCTTTGACTTGAACAATTGGACTTGGTATTATTTTGTGTGTGCACGGAGCTTGTTGTGAGTGTTTACTTGTCTTTGCATAGTTAGGTAGTGGTTTGAATCCTGCAAATGGCAAGTGTGTGTGTTTGGATGAGGGGTGTTTTTGTGTGTGTGCAGATATGTGTGAGGGAAATGTTCCTTTTGGCAACTGGGAGAACACACTACAGGATGCACACTCCCCTTTCTAAACACAGATGATGTCAGCACCCTATAAGTACAGCAGGAGAAAGGAAGCCTCCCAGTAATGCGAATAGCACGCTCTGCTAATGCATCCGTCTCAAGTGTCATAACATAGTTAGGTAGTGATTTGAATGCTGCAAATGGCAACTGTGTGTGTTTGGATGAGGGGGGTTATTGTGTGTGTGCAAATATGTATGAGGGATGTGCTCCTTTTGGCAACTGGGAGAACACACTACAGGATGCACACTCCCCTTTCTAAACACAGATGATGTCAGCACCCTATAAGTACAGCAGGAGAAGGGAAGTCTCCCAGTAATGCGAATAGCGCACTCTGCCAATGCGTTTCCCCTGTGTATCGTAATCTAGTTAGGTAGGAGTTTGAAACCTGTAAATGACATGTGTATATGTTTGCATGTGAGGAGTTTGTGTGTGTGCATTTCCGTATGAAAAACATGTTAGTTTTGGCAATCAGGTGATCACACTACCTGATGCACATTACCCTTTCAAAGTACTGATGTTGTCAGCACCCTATAAGTATAGCCAGAGAAGAGGAACTATCTAGTAAACTGAATAATGCGCTTTGCTAATGCGTCCCTCTCACGTGTCATGACTTAGTTAGGTAGGGGAATGAATCCTGCAAAGTGGCAAGTGTGCATGTGCGTGGGGGTAGTAGGGTGTGTGTAAATGCAAGTGTGAGGGAACAGATCCTTTTGGCAAATACTACAATACACCAGATGCTGCATACTCCCCCAGTAAACACAGGGGATGTCACCACACTATCAGCACAGCCAAACAGGGCTAGTTGGCTAGTAATGGCAATAGTGTGCTCTGCTACTGTGTCTATTACCATTGTCAGAGTACAGATAGGTATGTTTTGGTAACCCACAACTGTCACGTGTGGTTGTGTCACACAGTATGACCTTGTGTGGGTGTTTGTACATAACAATGCATGCCATTGCCTAAACCAGCAATGGCATTGCACACATGATGTATGTGTGTGACACATACACATAAATACCTGTGATCTGCAGTAGTTACCATGTCTGACACATGCTTCGTGTGGATATATGGTATTAGCAATGTATACCAATATGACTGTGTCTTACTGTGCAGGGTCCACACGTGGTATGTCCCTATACAGTGTGGGTGTCTATGGTGAAAGACCTACAGCAGGGGAGACACATCTGGTCTGGGCCATATAGTGTACATGTAGTCGATGTACAGGTGCTGCATGTTCCCACCTGTTGTGGTAGTGATAACATGTCATTCCACTGCAATTTGGTGACCACATGCTGTGAACTCTTCAATTAGAGTGTTGTAGCTACAGTAATGCTCACACACAATGTTCGGCTGGATGCAGTACGGCCTTATAAACACAGTTCATGAGACTGTCATATTGCCGGTGTTGTTATGGAGGATAGGTGGTCTTCCTGTGTATGTGAGGGTTGTGTGTGCCAGGCTATGAACCAGATGGCAGTCTGACACACTGTCAGCTGCACATGAGTAGCCCTGATGGTTTGTGCTGTGCCAACAACCTGGAGGTGTGTGTATCTGTGTTACCTTGGGATACCACCCCCCTATCCATGTGTGTTACATGTGTAGGGGACGACAGGCATGGTATGGGGCATAACCTGTCAGTGATGGGTAACACCTGTGAGCCATGAATCATGAATCTGGTACTGCACAGACATTGCAGTTCACCATACTGAGGGCAGTGTCTGGTGCATGCATCTTCCGGTGTACACTGCTGTTGTTGTGTAGCAGCACTGTTAGTGTCCTAACCTGTGTGATACCCATGGAGGTCACTATGTAAACCATGTCCTGCACATAAGGCAGTATGTGTGTACCAAGGAGCCTTGCCATTATACATCGGGCCATGGGTGTCACGTGCAAGATGACCCGTGCACATCAATGTGGCTTCCCTAGCATGTAAGCACACGTTGACAGCCAGTGTATACCCTATGAATGACAGTGGAGACTGAGCATAATGTAGATATACAACACCCTTCCCACATATAGTGGTAGAATACCTGGTGAGGGTATGTTGGCAACCAACATCAGGCTCATACTGGCCTGTGCCACATGCTGAGAGATCCATTCTATGTTCCCTATCATGTAGTCCAGGGAGGTATGTCTCAGGCAGCCACACTGGCATGGTCACTGAGTGAGTCATATCTGTCAATGCCTCTGTCTGACCTGTATGCATGTGTGCTGTGGTGGACCATAGTGCCCCTGAGTCATATCACTGTGTCCTTCACCAGATACAGCCTGTTGAGCGGGACCCGAGTGCAGCACACATGACAGGTACCTGACACGTCTGTAGCAGGTATGTTGTGTAGCCCTACAGGCTGTGAGTGTATGGCACAGGGGATGTGCATGCCATGTGTGGCATGTGCTCTGTTCTGACGGAACATATGCCTGTGTGCCAGCTGCGGAGGTGTGTGATGCCCAGGCAGGCTGCTAGTCTGAGTCCCCATGTATGCCCCAGTGTGTTCAGCATGCTGTCAGTGTGTGTCAATGTCTGACTGGTATTGTCGTCACTGTAATATATTGTATTGATTTATTTATTTATCCTACATTTGTTGACTGGGATAGCCCAACTGGATGCATGTCCATTTCCAGGGGAGGCCCGTGGAGACAAGCTATGAGGGTAGCAGATACAGCATTACATAATACTAGCATTACAAAGTACAAACAGATTATTTACAGAGATTACATAAGTAAGCAAGTCAAACATGTTCCACAGGTTAATGTTAGACCTGAGCACAAGCCAGGATTAAATTAAAATTACACAGTAAAGTGGTTCACAGAAGTTACACATTCGAGTTAGCCAGGCTTGATACATTGACATAGCCAGTTAAGTGACAAATGTTGTTTGAGTCTACTGTTAAATGACCTAAGGTGGACAGTAGGGTCATATCAGCTGGAAGTGAGTTCCAGGATCTACTTACAGGGTTTGCAAAGAGAGAATCACCAGCTGTGTTATTAAACTTGCTAGTCTGAAGTAGTACTTTGTTAGAGGATCGAAGCGGTCTAGGATTGTTATAGGGGGTGATAATAATTGAAGTGCAGGAGTATTGTCTGGATTATAGAGGATTTTATAGGCCATAATCAGTTGGTTATACTGTATTAGGCTGGGTATTGCAAGCCAACCAAGCTGATTTAGATTGATGCAATGATGTGTCCTAAAAGGCGGGCCAGTGGCAAACCTGGAAATGTGGTTGTAGCAAATCGAGTGCTTGTTAAGGACAGTCTTGTTCATATTCAAGAGTAGAGGGGATGCATACAGAAGGGTTGAAACAAGGTGTGAGTGAGCTATGGCACCTTTAGCTGGAGGGGCTAGGAAGGCTTTAATTCTGAAAAGTGACCCTAGTTTTCTATTGATGGCTTTGCTAATCTGGTTAACATGTATGTCACATATGAGATTGTTGTCTATGATGACACCTAATAGTTTCGGAGATGGGTCAGGGGAGATTATTGTGCCATCAGTTGATGTTATGGTAACGGTGAAAGTGGTAGACCTACGTGTTGGTGGAATAACAGCAGTTTAGTTTGATTGGGATTTAGGATCAGATGATATTTAGAAAGCCAGTTTGCTATTGTATTAAAGGTGGTCTGGGTAGCTGACCATAACTCTACTGGAGATGTGGCTGAGCAGATCAGAGTAGAGTATACAGCATATTGGATACAGCTGACGTTTGGGATGACAGTATAACGGTCGTTAATGAAGATGGAGGACAGCAAGGGCCCTAGTATAGAGCCTTGTGGTACTCTGAGGGTGTTAGGTAGAAGGTTAGAGGGTTTGTTCTGCCAGAGGCCGGCCTGCTGTCGACCATGCAGGTAGGATTGACACCATTGGAAGGCTCCAGTATAAAGATAATCTTTGCAGGGTGTGGAGTACAAGTTGGTGATCAACCATATCGTATGCCTTTGAATTATCCAAAAAGAGGGCTGTGGAAATATAATTAATGTTGCAAGTATGGCTTATGGTGTTAGTAAAGGCTAGGAGGCCTGACGTAGTGCTGTGATGAGGACGTAAGCCATGCTGAGTGTCTGCCATAATGCGAGTTTGGATTAGGTGGTGCATGAATTGTCTATGACGAAAGTTTCCATAATCTCTCCAAGTGGAGAGAGTATAACTACTGGCCTATAATTGGAGACTTCAGTAGAGCTGCCTCCTGTGTGAAGTGGGATTACATATGACATTTTCCAGATGGTGGGAAAGTTAGATTCTAACATGGTTCCTTTGATTACCTTTGAGACGGGGTAAGCAATAGCATCATCTGGTTTTGATAGGTACTCAGCAGGGAGTTGATCAGCAGAAAGTGTAGTGGGTTTCACTGTTACAATCAAGGTACGGAGAAGTGAAGTGGCGACTGGTTGGCAGCTGGACGCAAGTAGTTTTCTAGGGGTGGTGCTTTCAGGACCAGGGGAGCTAGGAGGTAGATGGCTAGCTAGGGCCTGCAATGTCTCAGTAAAGGACTGGTCAAAGCTATCAGGAAAATCTTCAGGGGTATTATCAATAGTAGCAGCAGGGATTGGGGTTGATGTTTGTCCTGGACGTAGTATATATGACATGCCACCTGACAGGGTATGGCATTACTGGGTTCAGAGAGACCAATCCCCAGATTGGCTGTGTGGTGGCATCCCACACATGTGTTGTACGTTCCTGGCCAAGGGTGATGGCTGACTGCATACATGTGGCAGCTGTGACAATGACATATGACTCACATAAACCACGACTGGACCATAGAGGCGATTCACAGGTTACCTTTGCACATGCCACCCTAGTAGTGTGATTGCCATGGTGAGTACCAACACATAGGGCCAATGGGGAACAACATACTGAAGGTGTGTATGTGTGTGTGGACTGCCACTGTTTCATAGCACTGACATATATGACTGCACACGTGGGTAAATGCCAGGTAAGACGTGTGCAATGTGTCACAGGCAACATACATGCGTACAGGACAGACAGTGATATTCTGTCATGTGTAAAGTTGACATACATGGTACGCTATGCAGATGTCACTAGCAGTCTACAGAAGCACTGTAACTCTGCATTGCAGGTGTAAGCAGTGTTCCAGGGGACCCCAAGCGAACATGCATGCAAACAAAGCTACAGTACACAGGGCTGGAACTACTGCATTATACAACAAAGAAGGAGTAACAATAACAGTAAGTAACAATGCAAATATGTAGGCACTATCAACATGTACCCAGGAATACGTAGCACAGATGCCCATGGTAGAACCGATATTATGTCATACTTATTTGTGATCTGGACTACATTAGTACTGCACACATATCTAGATGCGCGAACATCCACATGGCATAGTCATTGTGGGCATCTTGACACCATTACTGTACATGTCCACAATTGCATATCACTACTTGTGTTGGCTTTCCCCCTGTGCTACCCATGTATGCAGCTATCTGTTGACAACCTTACCACCGGCATGCAATTATGTGCAGCTGTTATACTTTGGTATGTACTATGGGTGCAGATAACAATTCAGAACATTCATACAGTTACTACAGCAGGCATGCTGGGGTAAAAACACAGTCATAGCAGCACACTGTACTGTTACCAACATGATACTACTAATACATGTCTATGTAGTCACCCTGTGCATCAGCAACATGTTTACCTGTTCCCGCAATGATGTTGGAGATTGCAGGAGGTGGCACAGTGTCATCATATGCACAGTGTGCGGATTAGGTATGCCTGAGTCAGCCACTGATACCACCAATTGACATGTGTGTGTATGTGTGTTGGTGAGGGGCAGCAATACAGGTTGGGGCAGTGTTGGTGCAGTGTGTGCATGTATGTGGTTGCCCTAAGTGTTAACATTTTGCATGTGTGTATGCACGCACACAGTTTCCACCTCATGGCTGCCATATACAGGGGTTTGTGGACAGCCACAGACTGCACCTGGCAGGCCATACAGATCAGTGTCTGTGTGCACGGACACGGTACCTGTGCCTGGCAGGGGTGCTACGGAACATATCCAGTACAAAGTCGGACTGGGTACTGTCATCAGAAGCGGGGGTGTGTTGACTGGACACATGTCCCTGTTGGGACTGTCCAGAGCCACGTGCACGTGGTCTCCTGGGGCGTTCCGATGACAGCACAGACCCAGCATTGCTGGGGCTGCTGCTGGCACTATGGGGGCATGCGCGAGCCTGTTGTCATCCGCGCCGACTGCCAGCTGCTGCCGCTGCCGGCATACGGCCACGTCGACGCCGCAAACGCCCACCATTGCCCTGGCTCATGGACATCTGGTTGTGGAACTGCTGTAATATGTCCCCACAACGTCTGTCTATGACATCGGTGAAGTTACAGATAGCATCCGCAATGTCACACATACTGTCTGTCATGGCTGTGCGACATGCTCTGAGCTCCCTCAGACCCTGTCTGTTGTACCTTTCCATACATGACTGAGCCTGCATGACAGTCCAAAACATAGCTGAGGTTGACAGACCTCTTTGAGCACGTCGGCCAGAGGCAGTACGCCCACGGATGCTCCCACGAGAACCCATGGGCAACTGTCTGTGTGGTACCATCGGAGGACCCTGCCCATGGCTGCTGTGTGGGGATGCATGTGCCACAGGTACCACATTACCCTGGTCTATGCCCGCTGTATCCTGTCCATCACCTAGGGACAATGGTGACAAAGGATGTACAGGCAGGATGACTGTGCGCAATGATGGGGTTGACAGCTGTGTACTGTCAATTGGCTGACCAATGGCAGACCCTGACACACCTTCCTGTACCATTACACAAATATCATCATTACCAGTAGCCGTGGCACAGGATTCAGGTTCCCTGCTGCAGGTCACCAGAGCAGCCCCAGAACCTGTGGGATGAAGACAGGAAACACAGTTTACAGTCTCCAGACATTGTTTCCAGTGATGCACTTATACACACATGCACACATGCACACATGGACACATGCACACATGCACACGTGGACACATGCACGCATGGAAACATGCACACGTGTTCACATGCACACATGCACACGTGTACACATGCACACATGCACACATGCACACGTGGACACAGGCACACATGCACACATGCACACATGCACATGTGGACACAGGCACACATGCACAGATGCACACGTGGACACAGGCACACCTGCACACATGCACACATGGGCACAGGCACACCTGCACACATGCACACATGCACACCCTGCAGTATACACACAGAGCACTACTGAGTTACACAACTGTTACTAGCATTATCAGGACTATTATAGGTTATGTTAAACACACTCACCAGCATGGATGGCCTGTCTCGCTGTAACCCTGGAGGGACCTGCAGAAATGATGAGATTAATGTCAGTGGGCACATCTGTGCCATTGATATTGCATATGATACAGTGTACAGAACAGTCAGGTGTACATATGGCATATTACCTGCACGCTCCATGTCGTGCTGCTGTGTGGAACCAGCCTCCATCATAATGCAGGTGTACTGCTGGTGGTGTTCCGGGGCTGGAGCCACAACACTTAGGAGTAGCCCCTCCAGTCTGGTGAGGGGGGGATGTGTGGCCACCCCACCTCCTGTGGCGACCTGTTGCCTGTGGATATCTGATGCACGCTGCCGGACACTTCGGATTAAATCACTGCAGTGATGTCGTACCTGCTCATATGTCCTGTTATGCGTGCCAATATCATTTACCCTACGGACAAGGCCTTGCCACAGTGCAGACCTCTCCTGCTGATTCTGACTAGTACGGGAAAACAGGATGTCATACTCCCGCACCAGGCTCTGGTGGACCTCCTCATCTTCTGCCACAGAGTATGCGGGGTTACGCTGTCGCGCCATCTCCCTGGAAGAGAACACAGACAGGATATCAGCAGACCATGTCAGCAATATATGGAACACATACTATACATGATACTCATGTGTAGTGATATACTACTACTTCCATATGTTGCATGTGTGTGTATCGTGGTGGATACACAGGTACATGGCCAGATATCAGTGCTCAGCCAATACCTGTGCAACAATACCTGCTACATTCCACACAACGTAGTAGCATGCCTCATCGGCCAGCACACACTGACAGGTGCAATGCACAACCTCACTCTGGGGGTTCATCCCAAGGTACTGTATGTGGGACACCGTCCACTACTGTGATGTGGACAGACGTTACTCAGCCTGGATCTACATATCTCACCACCACCACCAGCACAGTAGACTACTTTGATATGTATGTGATTAGACAGTTATTCACTTGCTGGGACTGAGATGGTATCCATGCAGCACACTGGGCCAGTGGAAGCCACAAGCCACACTGCTGACCCCTTTGCAAATGCTTACCATGGACATGCCATGGATTGCATGACACTTGCACACACATGTCTAACCCAGACCCTATGCACAAAGGTTAGGCATCCTGTCCGGTGGACCCCAGACAGAGGCAGATTGTATAACAATAGCAGGAGGCTACTGCAGGACAGAGCACATTCACATTAAGGGTAGGCATCTGTGGTCAGCACTGGTACTACGCTATGGTCCGTCATAACAACAGCCACGGCCTACTCTGGGAGGGAAATGGACACAAACACTATAGATGACCACAAGGCCTTCTTCAGTTATGTTACACATATGGACCACATGCCTCAGATATACTCTGTGTTAATCCACACCTACTTAACATTCAACAAACACACGCATATTGGCAACAATCCTGCAGACATGTTCGGTGCACATATCCCCCCACCTTCTCCCCCACCTTTGAAATATTTATCCCAGCTGGATGTAACCTCCCTATCATCTCACATGTCCAGGTGAGGGCCGCCCTCAGCAGAGGAGAACACACAGCATCACTGTGACCTCATGGTCCCCCTGGATGTGTGCTACCGGCACTCTGAGAGGACATACCACCGCATGTAACACTGATAGTTTATCTTGGCTGTGCTACAGGATATGTACCTGGACAGTGGCATACAGCAACAGTGGTCCCACACCACTAAGGGGGCACCTCGACTGACCCTGGGAATTACCACATCATATGCATAACGGGCCTGGTCTGCTAAGCTATGGAATTATGCAGTATGGGATGCATATGCAGTGACATCAGGTACCTGCAGACACTTGTTCCCAGCCAGTGTGCCTTTGGGATGGGCTGATCCTGACCTTTGAGCCTGGCTGACATTTCAAAGCAGTCACTACAGCCATTGCTGGGCCAACTCACAGACACATGCTGCCAGGATCCTGGCCTATGACTGCTTGACATGTGATGTATGGTCATCCCCTTTTGGTGGAACTACGTACACACAACATATCACATGGACATACCTATGGATACAGACCTATGACACATTTGGAGGGTTCACAGTATGCACACTATTAACCTGCTACTTTGCATTACCTCTGTTTGTCGCAGCTGGTTGCGTTACCACAGCTTCTGCTTGCTGCTGCTACTGTCAGTGTTGACAGCTTCAGGTTACAGAGTCACAGTGTCTGTTTTTTATTTTTTTTTGCTCTCTCTCTCTCTCTCTCTCTCACTTCTCGCTCTCCCTCTGTCTGCTTACAGACAATACAATGAATGTATTGCATGTGGGGAGTGTTATCACTGGATGCTTTTGTAGGTATCTGCATAGTTCCATGTGATGGCCTCTGCACCAATTGTAAGCCAGCATTTGCTAATTGCATACAGCCAGTTGTGTACTGATTGCAGTTCTCACTGTGATTTCAGGTCAGTGCTATAAAAGGGTATGTGGGATAGGCGTTGCCCTTTCAGATTGTGAGGGCGGGGACCATGCTAGTATGCTGTGGACAGTGTTCTGTGACTGTAAAGGTTAGTATCTCTCTCATGCTTCAGGCTGTGTTGTATATTCACAATTCTCCATTCCTCTCTCATCTTCCCTGTAGCAAGTGTGTATGCACATTGACTCCTACAACTATATATATATATATATATATATATATATATATATATATATATATATATATATATATATATATGTACATATGCATACATATATCTATGTACTTTAACTGACCTTATTATCTACAGGCTGCCAACTAGCATGGCTGTTTCTGTTCACACACTACTATTATGGAAATCCAGTAGTTGTGACATTTATTTTAAATGACATGCTTTGTGTACTACACATCCTATATTCCCTTTACATTCATCCCTTCTTTTACATGTTATATTTATTTTAGCACAATGTTTGTGTATAAAAGTCATGGCTTAGTGGTAGGTCGTACAGACTAGTATTTCCAAGGTCCTGGGTTCGGGACTAACAGTGGGATTTTATTTTTCTTTTGAACTGAGTACAGGACCTGCCAATCACAGTGACTAAGGCACTTTTAAGCAGTTGTAACCGGGCTAGCGCTGGTTTGCGCGGAGCTCACACATGCGCACTGGCGGTTAGCTTCGTGCACAATCGCTTACAACCGCTTAATGGCGCTTACTCTGGCGCACACCCGCGCTATTTTCTTTGAAAGAAAAGAAAATGGGGAGACAGGAAAGTGGTGAAAAAGGGGTCACAAAGAGGGTAGGACAGTAGGGAAACAAGCTTTGGATGTGCAGGAGGGATGTAGGTAAGGCCCATAGCTGCCCATTTCTTCATCAGCAACAGCTGTGCATATGTATGTAATTTGGTGTGACATTTGAAACCTTCCACCCCTGAGAGAGGTGCCAGGACAACAATAATACTTGTTGTACAGCCAATTGTAATTGATAGGTTCCATGTCCAGCGGACATGTGTGCGGAATGGGCAGCTATGTATGGGGCATAATTTTTTTGTGGGTACAGAGTGCCCTTTTTTTTTTTTTTTTCAGGTGAGAGTGGTATGTCAGGTGAAGGAAGTCGGTACAGCTGGGGAGGTAGGTTGGGTAGGTAAACAGACAAGACAAACAAGACGCATACAGGGGCGGTGTATGACACGTGTGGGGGGGGTTACACAATTGACGGGGACGGAGGTTTGGATATCCAGAGCCCATGAGCCCACAGATGGCAACAGTGGAACTGATATCCCCATCCATAGGCAGTTGCCACTGTTCCTTCACTGCCCAGGATGGGGCTGTGCTGGGGGCTGTGTAGGCGGGGCAACAGGCATGCCCATTAGTTGCACCACCCGTGCCTCGAGCTGGCATTGGGGCTCAAGGACAGAGTCCCAAATCTCCCTACGTACCACAGTCCGGACGCTAAGGAGGGTGAGTGGTGGTTCTCCTCCAGCCACACTTGCAGAGGGGGGGCGAGCCCCATCCCCTGCAGTGCTTCCACCCACAGGTGGCCCAGGGCCACCGGAGGAGGGTCCGGACTCGGCACTAGTGCCAGGTGCACTCGCCAGCTGAGGTGGGAGAGGTGGGTCCGCTGGAACCCACCTTCCCTGTCGTCCTATGTTTTGCATTATGTCATGACAGTTTGGGTTAGTGACATATAATACCATTCACAATTAGTTGTAACAGCATGCATTAGTATTCCCATTAACCAAACACCCAGATATTCACACCATTGAACAGCGTGCATAACACATGCATAATTTGAACAGAAATACACAGTCCAACAACATGCAGGGTTAATTGATGGCAACGGGCCATCAGGTGTGGATGTATGAACAGGGCAGATGCATCAACGGACATGCAAATGTATATGACCCAACAGGACAAACGTCCAGGGGTGTTAATTGTGATTGCACATACCATTTTCACGTGGAATGGGTTATATGTGGTTATAGGGTGGGGTAAAGAAAGTAATACTAACACCTTCAAATAACAATACATATGCTGTACATTTCTAATAGCTACAGTTATATACACACTACTGTTCTAACTACAGTTTCCTATATGATAACTATTTCACCTTGCTGATAGGACTGTTACTGCAACATCAATATACATTTTAGTGTTCTTCATACACATTCATATCTAGCTTTGTTCAGCTACATCATCTTGATACTTTTGCTTTATATACCTGTAGACAAGTGTGGATGTTTGGTATATCAGATAATCATCCTATCTGCGTATTTCAGACTGAGAGCAACATATCCAGATTTTGGGATACATATTCCACATGCAGCAACACTTTGAACATATTTCGCTGTTTGGTTTTGAATCTCACATGCATCTCATTCTGTCTTGACTGCAGTATACTTTATTCAGGGGTTATTACTACTCTATTGCTGGATTCATGACACTTTCTCACACTCTCTCACTTGCTTTCATTTTACTATTCAGGATGGTACTTCTAGGCTTTATTGACATGTTTTAACAGTAGTTATTACAATCCTTTCCAGCAGTCTCACTTCTGTCATGTTTCAGTATTTCCACAGGGATATATTTCACACATGTGATTTCATCATCTTCTGCAGTTATACTTTTCAGCCTGCTGCAGGTTGTGTACTATTTTCTTACAGGCAGGGCATTTTTATTTCAGAAGATATGTCAGACAGTTTCATGTTTAGGTTACACTTACAGGCTGAAAACTCTTGTAATCAAGCAATACTTGCATACACTTTCACACTGTTACTTGCAGATTTTATTCCTTACTGACTACACTGCACTCTTTTTCTGACTGTCATACTTTTATATTTCTTTACAGTTACTGGTAGTGGATTACTGACCTGCCTGGTGGCGCAACCGCACCAGCCTATCGCCATAGGCTCTGCGGTTTGCAGAACGGACACCTGCAACTGTAATATAAATGAAGTAATATTGGAATACACATCTCCATAATATCAGCTAGTTTAATTTTTACATACATAATTAAATGTTACTTACTCAGTAGTGGGGCGTTGGGTGTTTGCCGGGCCTCCTGGATCCAAAGGTTCAGTTAGTCCTGCTTGCGTCTCTTCAGGTCCGCATGGTGGTGACGGACCCACTCACCAGTCCTTGGAATCCCTGTGGCACTGGTGAGATCATGAGCCAACCGGTCCCACGCCTCAGCCCTGTATGCTCCCCAGAGGACCTGGCCCTGCATGAGTTGGGCCTCATGATTGTGGACTAGGAGCCAGGCTATGTACCTGGACTCCTCAACACCCCACCTCTGTGCTCGAAAGCGACTACCCTCTCCTACTCCTGACATTCTGCCTGCAGGTCTGTTCTACAATCGTTTATGCTGTGTATTCCCACCTATGGGGCTTATATAGTCCGTTTTTCCCGCAGATATCTGAGATTGGCCATTTTGGAATTGTATCAACTTCAGTAAACCTGCATTGTCATGCTGTAGTTTGTATTCATTCCTATATATTAGCTATTATTGCATTTCTAGGTGCTGGTGTCATGGCTTAGTGGTTCTGTACCTTGACTATGGTGTATAGTATCCTGGGTTTGAACCTGGCCACTGCTTTTTATTTTTCATGACTGTCTAGACATGCTGAGGGGTATGTCTGTGTAAAGGCAGTTTTGATACGGCTTGCTCAACGTTGCCCGTCGGTTAGCTTGTTTGCACGGTGCGCAGCTCCCCGCAAACGGGGTACACTGCTTTAAGCCTCATTTGGCTATCGGCACGCATATTACGCTCAGCTCAGTTAGGGACACATAGATTTAGCATGTTAAACCACTGCTCAGCTACGGGCACTCATTTTGTACCAGTTAAACCACTGCTCATCTACGGGCAGATGCACTCACCCTGTTAAACTGTAGCTCATCTATGGGCACATCTGGCATTTTTTATTCTTTTGTTACCTCACATTTCTTCAATATTAATGGGCTATTTCATTACATTTTACATAAGTTGTGGTTTTATGTCTACATATTTGTCAGGGACTTGTTTCCTGCTTATTTTGCAAAAAAAAAAAAAAAAAAATTGGTGTTGTGGGGGCTTGAACCATGAATGCCTGCTCTGCAGCCAGCATCTCTACTGCTACGTTATTGCTTCCTGGTTTATTTTGCATATTTAGTTCTTATATGCTTTCCCACTGACTGCTAACTGTAGCTGCGCTACGGGCACGCCCGTGCAAACGAGCGCACTCAAGGTTAAACATCTTTACAATTTAAAAAAAACTTACAACGTGTTCATTTCTATTTATTTTATGTTCATAGTCTGTGGGGGCATGTGTTGTGTTCTGTTTATTCACATTTCCGTGGACTCTGTCGTGGGTGTTTCCTTTGGGTACTTTTCCTCTTCTGGGGGCGTGTCCGCTTACAGAGCTCGGCCTACGGACACGCCCCCTACTGTCTTACACGGACCGTGTTGGCCTTCAGTGTGATTCAGCATGCTCTCATTAATATGCAGAGCATGCTGACACCACTCCGTTTAACTGCAGCCTCCATGTATGAGTTATAACTCTTACACGGAGGCTTCGTGAATCCTGCCCAATATATGAATTGGCTTGCTAACAGAAATAATTATGTCCATTATTTCAGGCCTCTCTGCTATAAAAAAATACACTGTTGTTGTGTCTTTCGGCTTTTCCCGGTTAGGGGTCGCCACAGCGGAAATCCAGTCCGCTAATGATTGGCAGTAGATTTTTACATGCCAAGTTGCCAGCCCTGACACACAACCTTCAATGAAGGTACGCCCATTCACACATGTCTCCACACAGAAGACGCTCTAGCTGAGAATCGAACAGGACAACGTCTTACAGTGAGGCGACAATTCTACCGCAGCACCACCACCGCAGTCAAATACACTGTGAATGTTATAATTCCATAAATATAATGAATGCTTATTGCATTTGTAAAGCAATTACATATTTCCATAGGGGATTTGTTGCATTTTTATACATGGAGAGTTGTGTCCTCACATTTCTGACTCTGCCCTCCTGCACCACCTTAGTAAAAGGTGCAAACTCCAACCCTAATGCTGCCCCTCCTTAAACCCTAACACTATACCTTACCTTCATAAAAACCTTCCCATAACACTGCCACACACAAACATTCACAATCACACACAAACTACACTATATCTGTCCCCTATCCTATAACCCTAACCCTAAAATACACAAGCTTGCACATAAATATACATCTATCCTTCACTCATTCTTGACCATAAACCTAACTCACATACACCTGCTCAAACACTCTCACCCCTCCAACCCCACTTACCTGTCCACCATTTGGGTTTCAGGACTGTCAACATTAAACTACACTCCCTACATCTATTGAAGAAAAAGCATTAGACAAAGCACTGGAGACCCATATATATTTATTTATATATATATATATATAGAGAGAGAGAGAGAGAGAGATATGAGAGGCAGAGAGAGTTACACATATATTTATATATGGTTGTGTGTGTGTGCGCGCGCATGCGCTCGCGCGTGTGTGTGTGTGTGTGTGTGTGTGTGTGTGTGTGTGTGTGTGTGTGTGTGTGTGTGCACACACATACACACACACACACACACATGCATACTTACATGCATACATACACAAACTAACATAGAAAACACTGTTTCTCACAAAAATGAAAATACTCCGAAGTTCCACAAACTAAGACTTAGTATGTTCTCCTGTTTTTGCATATTTAGTCTTCCTGTTGCAAGTATGCCATTTGCTTTCATCAAACCTTCAACAGAAACCCACGTGATTATGAAAAACTTCTTTATTATGATTATAGGCAAACAGAGCTAGTGAAAAATAATCAGAAATGACTGCAGAATATTTTAAAGACATCGCATGCCTAGAGACAATAACTACACTAAGAATGCCAGTATGACCCTTTTATTATGGTTGATAACCAATAGATAACATCAAACTTCTATGATATATTTCCAATATTGCATAACATATTTATTCATCACAAAATTCCTTCATATGCTGCTGGTCAGTGTTAATCTGCCTTTACCAGCAAGGCAATTGTTTCTCAAGTGGTGTACCCTATCCCTGCTTGAGTCCTTGATGTTATCAACCCAGCATAGGACCTGTACCTTTTTGTTCCTACCAAGAGGTCATCTACAAAACAATATGGTCCACAGACCTAAAATAATGTGCCTGTACTTGAAAGGCTAGTGTTTTACCTTTACACCACACTGAACCAAACAGAAGTCCAATGAAAATCAGTGGGGATTACAGAGGGAGTGAGGCCATACCATTAATGTCTGTCATCTTTGCTCATAGGTTCCCTATTATATGATCGAAGACGGCAAAATACCGAAATGGCATATATGCAAATTCTTTCCCTGGGAAAGAAATCACTTGGCCGCCTTCGTTATTTTGCCATTTTTGTCACTGTAGTGCAATCTCAGAGTTGGTATATTTAAGAGGGGGCACAGCTCCCCACATTGGGGGGGTGTAGGCGGTGAAGCCCCCCACTTCATGTAATGTTTTAATTTTTTTTTTCTTTTTTGAAACAGCAATTTTTTTTCCCTGGGAGTCTCTGGGTATAATTAGATGCCCTGAGAGAAACTTAAAAATAATTTGAGAAAACAAAACATCTGATGTTAACCAGTGCAATGGCTCTGCCCTGTGAACTGGGCAGGACAAATAATCACCTGACACGTCTTAGCAAACTTGATGCTCCTGGCTCTATTAAATTTCTTCAAAATCATGTGATCCTTGGACAAAATTATATTCCCAAGCAGACAGATTAAAGTACTGGAGAAACTTTGAATGCATCTACTTATATCCAAGAAAAAATATCTCCCAACACTACAAATATGTGAAAATCATCTGAAGATGCTTCTCCTCCCAGTTTGATATCTTTAATATGAATAATTGTCTGGGTCTCCTAGGGTCTGAAACTTTACCCTTAATATTGCCCCATCTTTCAAAGTACTGGAGACAAACCAGTGCTTAATGATGTATAGAAAGCTGTATAATCCTATGAATAATCTAAATAAATTAGGCTCATGCTGACTGCTGCTTTTACTGAACATCTTTGAAGGAGGTTGTGGATAACAGTGGAAACATACAGATGCCTCTTTGAGTTAGGTAGGCTAAGGTAAAATATCTTAAAATAAGTGATGGCTGCAGCGTAGGTCTTTCTGGTTCTTGACACCCATGAGGTAATAGTTTTAAAGCCAGTCCTCTCCATTAAACCAAACTTCCAAGTGGTACTGATGTAGCCAAGTGGTGCGCATCCAGTGCCAGTTCCTGAAAATTGGAAATCTGAGATTATAACAAACTATCAGCAATGACAATGATTTTTTTTCAGGAATATATCTAGCAGGAAAATTAAATTTACAAGTTATGAAGCTCCCAAAGCCTAAGAACTGACTGAGTCCACTTGAATCAGGAAGACCTTTTCACTAAAGCCTTTACCACTATCAAAATGAACAAGAAGAATTTCGTTTTATGACTACTGAAACATTCTTTCCAAACCAGTTTAGTAACACAAATAGGCAAGATCTTCCAAAATGTTGTATCATATATTCTACATATATTGGATATTCTACTATATATTGGTTTCAGGCCAAGAAGAAGGACAGACTACAGAAAAACATTACCCATGGAAATAGACACCCATACCTCATCCTGAATTTGTGTCTGTATATAATTGGAGAGAGTCAGATGTTGTCCACGGGCTCTGTCAAAGGGCTACACCATTAACTTCCAATAGGAAAAACCTCCATAAATGGAGATCTTCTTGAATTCTGGTTTTACGCTGTGCCTGCCAGGTGTGATTGTTCCACATATAACATTTAAGAAACCTGTGGAACTCTATAGCTTTGCTGACCCACACTATTCCTGGTCTTCAAGAATTCCTTGATTGATGCCTTCAGATGCTGTAACTTGCCCTGAGGCAACCTAAAATTGGTGTAGGAAACATCCATTTCCAAGCCAAAAAAGGTAATAGTTTGGCAAGGCCCGTTTCTATCAACATATATTGATAAAGCTTGTCATGCCTTCTCTGACTCCTTCTTCCCCTTCACTCCTAAAAGGAAGTCATCTAGAAATTGAATGGCTGCCTGGTTGGGAGCCATATGCTGCATCACCAGTGAAGAGGTGTACTGAAGATTTTGAAAGTGGAACAGGCAGAGGTACACCCCATTATCATCACCTTATCAAAGTAACTCTTTCATAGAAAAATAAAATCCAAAAGGGGTTAGTTCTTTTCACATACTGTAAGAATCCTGAAAGTTGACTGGATATCCAGCTTACCAAATCAAGGATCAGAGAACTTTTTGATAACTTGTGCTGTCTCATCTAAGGATGCTTAACACTTAGCAATGTGATCATTGACTGATAACAGCACTGGAAAGGATAAATAATGGATAAGGTGAATATACTTGTTTTCTTTTTCAGCACCACCCCTTTGGGAGATATTCTGAATGTTTTCCAAGTAGGTACTCAAAAGGCCCTGATGACCTTCCTTCAGTTTAATTAAATTAAAATGAATTTCATAAATTCTTCTTCTCTGCATTTCACAGTGTGTACATTTCCAGTTACCTTAGAATCAGTGGAAGCAGATGAACCAAAAAAAATCCTGCAGTGACTCCTTGAAATAAAAATAATACAACTTACTTGTCTGGGTATTATCTATGCCTCCTTTCCAGGTCTGTAACTCTAATAGGTAAGTGTGAATCAATAAGTACGTGGTTGCTCACAAAAGGAAATGCTAATTCTTTACCCATGAAATGAACCTTTACTTATACAGTTCATTTCCTGTTTCTTAGTGGTTGTCTTCAATGAGATGACAACATTAGAGGAAAATGACTGTTGTCCACTCTTGGCCCAACATCTGTGGCTGAATGATTCTTAGCCTAATGTGAAGAAGCATGTGTGAAATGACAAGATGGCCAGTTACTCT
Source organism: Protopterus annectens (assembly GCF_019279795.1). Taxonomy (NCBI): domain Eukaryota; kingdom Metazoa; phylum Chordata; order Ceratodontiformes; family Protopteridae; genus Protopterus; species Protopterus annectens. Next base: position 1,906,525,609 of record NC_056728.1, read on the forward strand.
TTCCACTGTTGATTGTCAAGCAAAATTTGTTCTTTAACTGGGTATCTGTCACCAGTGCTGAATTTCCTAACACAGGTTTGTCTGAGATAATGCTGAGCCAGATATCTGAATGGCAGACAACCCAATGTAAGGATTTATCCATTGCTCTTAGTATCTGAAAGTGCTGATTATACCAAGTGTATGCAGGTACTCCCGATATGTGGTGTGCCTCTCATATTAATAAGTATGCTAAAAGAGGTAACGCTTGTTTTGGGTACTTCTCTCCTAACACTGCCATGAACAGTATAAATCCAGACACCCAATTATCCCATTTCTTCAGAACTACCTTTGAAGAAGCCAGAGTGGCTGCCATGTCTTAGAGACAACATTGTTTGCCCCCAAGAAATGGTGAATAGTGCTAGCTTCCATGAAATGAAATGAAATCAAATCAAATCAAATACCTCAATATAATCATCTCAAATGATCTTATCTTTAATAGCAGGGGGAATGCGGGCAAAGAAAAGTTATCCCAGAGTGATGGCATCCTTAGAATGGGGAATATTTCCAGTAAAACCTGTGTCTATGGAGCCTAGGAACTACTTTAACCTTGGATTAATCTTTTGACCCACCACTGCCCCTTGAAAGTTATGGCTTCCTGTATCCAGTGACTTACCTGGCCTGTCAATAGGTGAAACTACTGAATTCCTGTGTGATGCTCTGCTGACCATTTCCCCCATGCTAGCTTAAATTGCCCCCAAAACATTTCTTTCAAACACCAGATCAAAATATTTTTCCCAGCCTTCCTTGTGGAGGGCATTCCAGAATTCTTCTAGATATTCCTCAGCCGACTGATTAAATTATCATTTCCTCTCAATTACTTCTGCATTCACGTTACCTTCCTCTTCAAAACATAGGGACATTGGATGGTGTCCTACAGCTTGAATAGAGCTCAGACACTTTTTGACTCCTTTTCTTGTTCAATGCCTTGACTTCCTAGGAGGGAATCACATTTGAAGGAGGAGTGCCCTCAGCACTGATACGCATACTCTTTTGGCTAGTTGAGGGATTCATCTTGCCCTGTGTAAATTCCAGCTCTGTGATCAAATCTTCTGTCTCCAATGTATCCTTGCTCAGCAGGATTTTGAGGCCTGAAGTGTTGATGGACATCACAGAAAAATTAAATATCATTAGTGACATAACAGAATAACAATCCCAGAGGTGATAACACCTTTAACAAACTAATAACCATCTCTTAGTTGTGTTGTTAAATACACTATTATTATTTCACTAAAATTAATATGAAATTTTTATTTTAGGTATATATTAGGATCTATGTCAACAGACCAAGTGGAGAAATCATCAAAACCCATATGGTCGAGACCATATGATCAGCAATTCAGTCCATTGAACTCTTCTGACTGAGATTGTGTTACAGCAGGGATCAGGAAATTTGCCCTTTTTCATACTGTAGTGTAATCTTGGAGTTGATATACAAATAATTCGCAGGGGTATGGGGGTGTGGAGGGGTTTGCCCCCTGCAAAAGCATTGTTTTTGTTGTATGTGGGTGTTGTTTGGCTTTGAATTTTTTTCCAGTGGACTGAATTGTCAATGATATGGTCTTGAACATATGCGTTTTGATGATTTATCTATTTGATCTTTTGATATAAATCCATATATTATACTACACTCAAAAAAAATTAATAATTAAAATGACTAGAACGAACAAGAGGGCCTTGGTAATATGTCTATTGATGCTTAATCTATCAAGTTTTACATGATATGCATATCCTGTCAGTGGGCATGATTCTCAGTAATCTTCCCTGTAATTTCCTTGGACCAAATTGATATTATACTTTATTGAGACTAATGTCCCATATCTATAAATTAATGATGCTAAATAGATATGTATGAGCCATGAAGCTCTGGCTCTATTACCATTAAAAAAATGTGTATTTGAGTGATGGTTGAAGTTTCACAGCAGACACATAGTTGTATGCATGTGTGCTACTTACTCAGCATTTTAAATCATGATCTCAAAAACACTATTTCTTTCTATTGCTCTCCAGTGTCACTGGGTTGACAAGTACTATACTGTGTATATTTTTATTTCTTTAGCACGTGTTTACCAGGAAAGTTTGACTTAGAATGAAGACAATTTTCAGCGGAGGCACAGGGAGAAACAATCCAGGCACGTCTTTAAAACATGAGAGGAAACCAGACCAGCTGAAGGGAGTCCACATGAATGCAGGGCAGACATGTAGAGTCCATACAGAAGGCACTCCAGCTGAGAATCAAACCAGAGATCCACTAGTTGTGAGGTGACAACGTTACCACTGTACCATTGTGCTGTCACAGTGTATATTTGTTATTGATACTTCAACACAAGTTACTTGTGTAAACCTTTATATTTGCAAATCTTGGATAAATTCCCTACGACATTTAGAAGTTACAGTTATGAAGCCTGTCAGCAGTTGAGGTTGCAATCTTTTATTTTTGCCCACATTTCTCCAATACTGCTCATCTGCTTTGGCTATATCTCAAAATGTTGCTCTGTCTCTCCTAATTATTTCTCTGGGAGAAAAGGCGGTAGATTACACTTAATGATTAACAGCAATAATTAATTATAGAGTAATTAAGATTATCTTATTTTGTCAGCTTTTCAAGATAATATGCTGAGTGCTAGGCAATAATGGAGAACATTGCACTGAGGTTAACTTGTGTTCATATTCATAGAGGTGAGTTACACTCAGTCTAATGTTTTCCATTTTCACTGCATGGATTCCCTCAATAATGTTTTGTTTAAAATCCTAATTTCAATAGCATGGCATTTTAGTTTAATTAATTGATCTGATTGTAGTGGATGCCTTTGTAAATACTTTAGTTGTTTTGTTGAATGTTATAATCATATCTATTTTTAATTACTTGTATAAAATTGTTATGATATTTCTCTTGTATGTTAAAACAACAAACCTGTTTTGAAAAAAAAAATAATGTTTTTTTTTTTTTTTTTTTTTTTTTTTTTGTTAAAGTTTCCAAACCCTACGAACTAACCCACAATCACAACCCTTGTAAGCAAACCAAAGTACTGACACAACACCGGGCAAGAATCATCAACTTGATGAAGGAACTTACTTAACAACTTCAAACTTTAAAGAACCTACCCAGTTGGTCAATGAGGAAAGCTCCTTTGGAGGCTTATTGTTCAAAGAGCAAGGTGAGTGTCTTACTTGCTGAGCTATTAGATTTGCAAAGAGCAATGATTAATGATATAACATGATTAATGATATAACAGCTACTTTCACTTATGGAAGTCTAATAGCACTTTATCTTTTGAACTGTCATTTTTTCATCTTTTGAGCAGGTTATTTTGACCTATTTTGAACAGCTTTTAGAGATTTTAAATGCATTGAAATCCTGATTTTTTTGTCAGTGTTTGGAGCTTTTTTAGCTGGGCTTACACTTGTAACTGGAGGTTACTGTTTGCATTTGTGTCTATTAGGTTTTTGGGTTCTTCACTTTGGACTTGCTCAGCTGAACTGACCACTGGAGAGATGGCTTTGATGATGGAGACAGCATAAACTGCTCATACAACCCACACACCTAAAGCCTGTCTTGGCAAACGAGAAAACAACTGTAGGCAAATGCTTCCTGTAGAATTTGCAGAAATGTTATTTAAAAGTGAAAAAAGGCCAAAAAGGAAGTGTGTGTGTGTGTGTGTGTGTGTGTGTGTGTGTGTGTGTGTGTGTGTGTGTGTGTGTGTGTGTGTGTGTGTCTGTGTGTGTATGCATCCATGCGCAAACATGCATGTCACACATATTGTGTGATAGCAAGTGGATAGGAGCGAAGCTAGACAGCAAACAAATATAGTTCAAGTCCAACACAAAGCCCTTCAGAGTTTCAAATATTCCAAGTAATCCAAATATAACCACCAAGTCCTGTGGTAAATATTCTTTATTCAACAGAGAAGCGCTTTCGCTGAGTACAGCTTCTTCAGGTCAATTCAAAAAACAAAGTCAAGTCCCATAATATATAGGTAATCCAATTAAATTGCAACAAAGTCAATTAAATATTTAAAAGGGAAATGTAATGTTAATAAAGACTTATAAAAACATATAAAATATTACTTCAAATTAAAACCTCTATAGCACTTATAATAAAAACATATATGTGAGAACATGTAAGGGACAAATATGTGTATAAGTGGAATTGTATAAGTTTATTAAAACAATATACTAGTGTGTACAAGACTCACAGATACAAGAGCTGGTCTATTATGTTATTCCTAGTTACTGTTATGTGATGCAGAGTGTCTATTTAATGTGCCTACGTCTCCTAAGCCTGGGTTTGATGGATGCTCTCTCATTCAACCCTGATCCATGGTCAGCCCTCAATCTAACTATCCAATCACTCTCCCTGCTTTCAGTGTAATTCCTTAGGTCACCTCCTCTCTTGTTCGGGGTGACAACCTCTAGGGCTCTAAACAGAAATGTATGTGTGTGATCATTATTGCTAACATGCTTGGCTAAGGCATTGTGGGTCGATCCTTTCCTTATATGATATGCATGTTCTCTTATTCTGTCCCTAAATTTGCGGTTCGTCTTTCCCACATAAAAACTGGTACATACCTGACATACTGCAAGATATATCACATTGCTGGTCATGCAGTCAGCAGTAGCAGTGGTATCAAAAATCCTTCGTGTATCAGGATGTACAAATTCAGTGGAATTGTCAATGTATGAGCAGAAATTACAATGTCCACAAGATACTGTGTACTGTCTAGTAGTTGTAACCTGCTTAACCTGTCTCGGATAACATAGTATCCTCTTAAGATTTTTTCTGTTCCTATATTGGAACTTTGGGGCATCACCAACATTGTCCCTAATGGCATTGTCAATCTTGAAAATTTCCCAAAATTTACCAATTATTTCTCTCATCTCAAAATGATCTGATGTAAAAGTAGTGATAAATTTCACAACTGGTGAAGTAATGGTAGTAGGTGTATTTCTACCAAGTGTGTCTATAGCCTCATTCGGTCCAAAATAGGGTGCTGCTACTGTATGTCTTAAATCATGTATATTGTGTAGATTGTCCTCAATCTCAGTAATACCATACCCTCTATCTAGCAATCTCCCTTTTAAATTCACCAATTCCATGTCAAAGCCCTCTTCAGTCGGGTTCAGTCTAAAGGCTCTGATGGCTTGGCCCTTAATAATATTTTTAAAAACAAAAGAGGGATGCATGCTAGATCTCAATAATAGAGAATTGCTATAACACGTCTTCCTGAAAACACCAGTATTGATCAAGCCATCCGATAGTTTCTCTATATACAGGTCCAAAAATTCAATCTTATCTAATGAAAAATTCATAGTAAATGTGAGGTAATTAGTTAAACCATTCACATCATTCAAGAATAGTGCCAATTGCTCCACAGTGCCATTCCATAGAACAAAGACATCATCCACAAAACGCCGGAACAATATAACATATTGTGTAATTAATACTTGTAAAAGCAGAAAGACAAAATGCACATAGGAGATTTGGAATTTCCTGGTAAACTCCTGGACAATTCTGCAGTTACTTGTGAAAGTAAACAAAGAAAGAGCATTAGAAGTCCACTGAGAATAACTCAGAAATAAAATACTTAAAATGTGTCTCTAGTAAGTAGGACAAACCAGAAATCTACCACAAGAAAATAATTCTAGTCTTGCTTTTCATTTAAAAAAAGACTGGTTGCATAAAATGTTTACTATTTAAAACAGACAAATCAAAATCCAAAATCACTTGGAGAATGAAATGGAGAAAAGCGCATAGAAGTTTCATTCAGCACTTTCATGTATAAAGAATGGGGATTTATTGTATTATTTTGTCCCGGAGTATCTACATAAATTGACAGAAAGATCAGAGCTGTGTAGTGTTTAATATTTATCTAATATTTAATAATCTAAGTAAAGCCATGACAACTTTTTAGTTCTTGACAGGCTAAGGGCTATGACTGGAACAATTTTTATTCAGTATTAAGAAAGTGTTCATCTGTTCTGCTTGAGCTTTATTCCAAGTTGCATAGGCGTATGATTTTAACAGACACCATGAACAGAGAAGTAATTAATACACTGAAAGATATCCTCTAAAAAAATAGGATTCTTTAATCAGCTGTATCAGATAATGATCCATAGTATAGAATCTAAAGTTCCAGATAGTTTCAGAACAACTAGAATGTCAACATACTATTTAAGGTCACAGCTATTTGCCATCAGATGGTTAAGTCACAAGGACAATACAAAAAAAAAAAATAGTAAAGTCACAAGGGCATTGAAAGTGACTGTTAAATAAATCTGCACCATAGTTCTCAACTGTCCAGATTTTCGCAGAATGTCCAGATTTTTGCCTAATATTTTTGATGTGTTCCTCATGAAATTTGTGGTTTTCTAGCAAATAACTGAGGACTGAATTCATTTAATAATGGCATGCATTTGAGATTTAGATTTAATATCCTTCAGAAAATTCATACTAACACAAATCCTGATATTCTAGCAACATTCTAAGCTTATAAGAGCACTATTTAAATCTGTGCCTATTTTTGGGCCTTTGTCCCCCCATTATTTTATGTTTTATCCAGATTTCTTGAGCTAAGATGTTGAGAGGTATAATCTGCATTATGAGAAAAAATACTCCATAGTAAGGTGTTGTCTATTGCCTGCTTAGATAACTTGTGACCAGAGAAAAATAAATCCTTTGTCTAATTCTTTGACTCCTGAAAACCAAAATCAGATGCAAGAAACATTGAGACAGAATCAGCCAAGATGAAGGCCAGCTCTGTAGCAGAGACAGATGGAGCTCTGACTATGATATTGGTGGCCTGTTTTCAAGAGCTGCCCATGACTGGTGATTTCAACACACACAGATGAAAAAGAGTAACAGAATGATATTCTCCTGTGAGTCACAGCTACAGTTTGATATGAAAGGTATTTCTAAACTGTAGGTCATACTTGTAAATATATGAAAAATCAGAGAGTTATTCCTAAAGCAGAATGTGACACTACTGTGTGTCTGCCATCTTAGCTGAAGAGCATTAGCAGTTAATTGGACAGCTGCCAGCTGGTGTGATCTTGACAACAGTACAATAAGCTGTTGTGAAGTTGTGTACACTAGTTCTTTCCTTATTATTTAGCATAATGTGATTACTTAGATGTATTCTAAGTTTTGAAGTAATATAATTACATTTAGCCATCTTCTACTGTTTGTAAAGTTTGCATAGAAACCAGATAGACATTATCTTAAATATATACAGAGTTTTAGTTAGAATAATCATTTTCATTATACTTATTTGATAATCAATTTGAATAAATAAGTATCTTTGAGAGTTCAATATGTCTTGATTATGACATGCAGTGTTTCAAAATGATGATTAATACTTAAATATTGCATTTCTGTAACACAGGTGAATTTAATTACCCAGGGAATTAAAAGAACAATTTCTCTGTCACAATGAAATACTTTGAATGATGTGAAATGTTTCAAATTGTCCAGTAGGTATCTGTGTGAATTTAGTTAACCTGACACGTAAGGCCCAGTTCCAAAAGACTTGTTTTCAGTGTAAGTCACTTACTCCGGTGTTTCACACTGTATTTAGTGACTCATACTGAGTTCAGGTCTTTTTAATCTGGCCCCATTATAAGCCTGTTTATACATAGGCCTTTTACTGAAGTAAATCACTTAAGCTGAGAGTAGGTCTTATAGAATCAGGGCAGGTTTACAATGAAGTAGGTCACTTAACACTGAGAGCGACTCTTTGTGAATCTGGCCCCAGAGACTACATAAGATAGTAAAATTTGTAAAAATTAGATACAAATGTTTCCTGCTAAAATCCTTGGAACTGTATGCATACACAAGCGCGTACACACACACACACACACACACACACACACACACACACACACACACATACACACACACACACACACAAACACACACACACACACACACACACACACACACGCACACACGCACACACGTGCACACGCACACACACACACACACACACACACATATACACGCACAAATATATATATATATATATATATATATATATATATATTTTTTTGATCTTCATTACATTTTAAATTGTATAAAATGCCTAATTTTACCACAGTGTTTTCCTAAAGAGATCTGGTCATTGTGTGAATGTATACATGGGGCATTAACTTGTACTAAATTTAATAAAAGTATTATCCAGAGCAACAACCTATGTGTTTTGTTACTTGTGAAATCATATTTTATGTTATTAAGTGCTTTATATCATGTTGAGTTTGTACTTGCAGATGAAACCATCTAAATGTGCTGCAGGCAAATCATATTTAATTCTACTCTCAATAAAAGAAATGAATAGCTGTAATCCACATTGGAAAATATTGTTCCTCTGTATGAAACACAAAGATATCTTTATTTTTTTCTAAACTGATTATTATGTAAGAGGATTATCATGAAATTAAAGCTGCCATGCCTAAAAAGGTTAATTGAAAAGGCCACAGACCATAGATATGATTGTTAGATGGAGAATTGAAAAACACTTCAAAAGAGTGGCACTTTGATGTAGGACTCTAAACATTTATTATTTCTTATCAATAAATTTAACATTAGGGAGACTTTTTATCAAGGTGCTTGAATAATAAAAAGTGGGAAGATTAAGGTTTATAAATATTCGTCTATAACATGATTCTGAGTTTATAATGTATATAACATTGTATTTATTTATATATTTTTTTAACATTTGGATGCTGGAAAAGTCTGACTAAATAGCAGCTCATTTTCAACAGAGGCCCAGGTAGAAAAGGTCCAGACTATTGCAATATATTTTTAAAACAATATTTTTTTAATCTTTAAAAATAAAACAAAGAACAACTACAGTTTAAATAATTATACCAAAGTAGACATAATAAAAAATGGTTAAGAACAGATGTAAATTTTATGACAATGATTTAATAGTTGGAGAAGTTTTAGCCAGATTATAGAAATAATTATATATAAATTAGTATAATTCAAACAGGATTTGCAATATGAGGTGAAACAAAAGCAGGCTTATGGTATATTTAGAGAGATGCCAGGAGAGAGAAATTGAAAGTAGTAAGGAAGTGAGTCAAGAAGGGAGATTAAGGACATATAAGGTATGAATATGTATTTATTCACACTTGGGATATAGTTTGTCATGGTGTTGAGCATGAACAGAGACAGCATTTAGCTTGAAATTCTTTCAAAATGGTATTAAAGGAAGAAAGGAATGTTGGGTATTGACTTGAAGGATAGGATTAGGAGTTACAGGCCTCAGCAACATGGTAGGAGTACAGACAATAGCCAACAGATTTGATAGGTTTGTGGAAAGATAAGAGTTTTTGATCATTGAATCATAATGACTGACTTGGAACATATTTATGTAGAATGCTATTTGGTGTTAGACAAGCAGACAGATTCTGGATAACTTTGTAGGTGGTTAGAAGTTGTGTATATGTTAGTAGATGGTGTAAAATTTTTGTTACCACACTGAAAGGTAGTCTGTACCATTATTCAATGAAGACAATTGAAGCAGTTCAATCTGATATGACATTCCTTTTACTGCATACGAGTGTAAACATCTAGTATAACAGTGAAAGATATACATGTAACAAAACCATACTTCAGCTTACAGCATCATGACTGCAAGAATCAATGTCCCTCATATAAAAGAAGTCCAATTTTTATAGTCTCTTTCTTGCCTGCATCAGCAGTTTTGAGAATTTGCCAGAATAATAAGACTTTCCTTTGAGCTGGTCTGCTGACAGTTTATTTTCCCATATTTCAAATATTCCATTCCTGAAGAATAACTCCTCAGCCTTGCTCTTATCTTGCATGTCCTGTTGGCAAGACCTAGCTGCATACAAGAGTTCATCTTGACCTGCTTGTAGATAATACATTTCACAAATTGCATAGTTTATAAAGATAAAATATTTTACTTCTGACTTCTAATAACAATGAATGCCAAGCTATATGCTTTTGCCAAGAGTTTAAACTAAGTGCACTCTGTACTATACTAAACAGCAGAATATTTATTTTCATTTTCAGAAAAATCCACTGAAGCCATTTTAACTTGTTCACTACTGAAAGCAGAATATTTAAAATCTCACAGATGGGGTAGTTCTAACCAATTTAAGCTTTTTAGTGCAATGCTTTGGTCGGGTCTGAAAGGAATATTTGCTGCAAATTTAGGAATTCCATTATAACATTGTTCAAGTTTTGATTTTTGTGATGCTTGAAGGTTAGTAAGGATGGGAGCACCATAAAGCAATGTGGGAAGGAGATAAGTAGGGGCAAGTGTAGATTTAGTTGTGTTAGTGACAATTTTTTTTTGTTTTATAAAGCATCCCTATTTTTTGATGATTTTTTTTTCTTATGCAATTTTGTATATGCAGGTCCAGTTTAAGATTTTCATCCACTTTCATCAGTAATAATTTGCTATGAGAAGTGACTTCAATGGTTGTATTATTCAAGAGAGAGGAGTTTAATTTTTTTTTTCATAGGACAGGGATTCAGGGAAAAAGTATTCTTTTTTTTTTTTTTTTTTTTTAAGGTTGAGCATGAGTTGTGAGTTAAAAAGCCATGTTTGAGTCACTGTTAAAGCTTCCTGAGTAATTTTTTGGAGGTGTGCCATGTTGTAAGATGTGCAAATGAGTATGGAGTCATCTGCGTACTCTATTAAGGAGGCCTGTTATGTGGATGTGTGGAGGGTGTTGCTGAGAATGTTAAAGAAGAAGGGACCAAAGGTAGAGCTTTGTGGTACACTGGTCATGCCTGGGAGGTATGGCGAGAGGGTAGAATCTCATTTTACTGACTGATATCTATTGGACAGGTAGCATTTGGACCATAGACAGGTACGCTAAGAGAGACCCAATGAGGACATTTGAAGTAGAAATTTGCTATGGCAAACTTTGTCAAAAGTTTTAGACAAGTCTAGAAAAAAGAAGGCAAATAGTTTCCTATTATCTCTAGAATTATTGATAGTATCTATATAGGTTAGAAGTGAAGTGTTAGCATTATGGGAAGGACAGAAGCCAAGTTGTGTGGGAGATGGGAGTTATTCCTGCAGGAGATACTTTGGCAATTGTTTTTGACTATATATTTCTTGTATAGTGGAGAGGGGGATGTAATTGGTATAAGTCTAAAGTTCGTAAAGTCTGTTGAATTTCATCTTTTGTGCAAAAGGATAACATATGTCTTTTTCTAGAGAGAGGAAATGTGGGATTCCTCGATCGACCTAGTTATAAAGATGGAGGTACAGTAGGCAAAGCTATTGACATAGAAAGTCATCAGATGAAGTAGAGCATGGTTTGAGTTTCAAATGCTTGCTGTTAGCTAAGATGTGCTATATATATATAAACTGCAGCATTACACAGACAGTCAATGAACAATATCAATACCCAGTTAGTGAAACTCAGAAACAACTGCTTACATGAGTCCTGCAGATGAGGACTTCTCACCACACAGTGGAGTGGATACATTACACATTCAGTATTATGACTTTCAGGATATTGCTTTTCACTAAGCTGACACAGAACCATACATTAAACACACAAAATTGTTGTTTAATTATTTTGTCAAGTCAGATTCTTTGTCACCTCAAGGACAATAGTATATTAGGTCAGTTTTTTTTACATGTTAATCCAAACTTATGTGCATCATTTTAGTAACGCAAGGTCCATATAGACCTCTGTGCTCCATTTGTTTTTCTTTAGTCTTTCCATCCAAAAGTGACTTTTTATGGAACTTAATCTTCATATTATTTGATTAAATAATATGTATTTTAGTTTTACTAACATATTTTCCAGTGAATAGTCAAGTTTATTTCTTCAAGTATTGTCTGAGTGGTTTCACTTGCAGACCCTGGAATTTTCAAAAGATTTATTTTAATTCCATAATCCAAAGCCATTCATTTTCTAATGCACAACTTCATCACAACCATATGTTATTACACAAAAGTCACAGCTTTGGCTATGTGGACCATTGTAAACAATGTGATATCTATGCTCTTTATAATCTTATCCAGATTTGTCATAACTTTCCTTCCAAAAAGGAAATATCTTTTAATTTCATGGCTGTATTCCTCTCTAGCTACAAAGACCTTAGAAAGTGTAAAAATAAAATTTGTCATTGGATCCACTTCCTCCCCTTTACATGCAAAGAACTTTCAAGGCAAGGTGAGATAGTTATGGAAGAGCAAGCCAGGATTTCCTCTTTGTACTTTCACCTTTATCAGCTTGCTCTTTCTTCCTTCCTTCCTTTCCACCATCTGCACATCTAAGGTTGTTAATACATCTCTCAGCAATTCTGATTACAAAATAAGATTATCAAGCAGTTTAAAAGATAGCTTTGTCTCTCTCTCTCTCTCTCTCTCTGTGCCTCTGTATCATATGCAGGCTAAATACCTTTTTGAAAGATTTGAGAAGAGGAACACCGCAACTGTGCAAAGGTTATACACAGGGCAATATAATGCAGTACTCAGCCTTAGTCTGATGAAAGTAAAAAGGGTGCTTCAGAAAGTCAATCCTAGAAAGGTGGTGGGTCCAGGTGTTAAAGAGCTGTGCAGACCAACTATGTACAGTACTCATGGATATATCTAACACCTCACTTGGCCTAGAAAGGTCCCTTCATGTTACAAAGTAACAAATATCATCCCTATACCAAAAAATGCCTCACCCTCCAGCTTGAACAACGTTAGGCCTTTTACACTAACATCCACACTTATGAAATATTTTGAGAGGCTAGTCAACAAACACCTGTCTGTGGAATTACCATCAACTTGTGATCCACTGCAGTTTGTCTACAGAGAAAACAGATCCACGTCTGATGCAATAGTGGTTGCATTGCATCTTGCTCTTGAGCATCTGGAGAGCAAGGACAGCTATGTGAGAATGCTGTTCACTGACTTTATCTCAGCATTTAACACAGCTGTCCCTATGCAATTGATCAATAAGCTAGTTCATCTGGACATCAGCAAAAACCTCTGCAATTGGGTCTTGGACTTTTTGATTAGCAGGCCACAGAAGGTTTGTGTGGGCAAGAATACCTCTAGGAACATAACACTCAACACAAGTGTTCTTCAGGGTTGAGTTCTCAGCCTCCTATTGTTTACTATCCTAGCACACAACTGCACAGAAAACTTCAGTACAATTCATGTCATCAAGTTTGCTGATGGTGCCACAAGCACTGGTCTCATCAGGAGAGAGGACGAGAGTGCATACAGAGAAGTTATCACATTGATTGCCTGGTATGCAAGAAACAACCTTGACCTGAATGTAAACTGAATGTAGATTACAGGAAGAGGCAAACACCCCATACACCACTCCTGATCAATGGCAAAATGGTGAAAAGGGTATGTAGTACTAAATTCCTCAGAGTTCATTTCTCTGATTCTCTCTCTCTTGGTCAAGGAACACCTGCCGCATAGTGAAAAAAGCACACCGATGTCTCCACTTTTTGAGAATACTCAAAAAGGTAAAACTACCATTGTCAGCACTTTCACTTTCTACAGAGCAGCAACTGAAAGCAGCCTAACATCCAGTTTTTCAGTATGGTATGGGAGCCGTTCGGTCGCAGATAAAAAATCACTGCAGAGTGTGGTGAAATGTGCTGAGAGGATAACTGGCATTAGTCTGCCCACAATCCAGGATCTTTATACACCAAGGAGTTTAAAGAAAGTCATCAAAATACTAAATGATGCAACTCGTCCTGAAAACAGTCGGTTTATGAGCTTGTCATTGGGGAAAAATATGCCGCGGTATTCAATGCAGGACAACTAGATTCAAAGACAGATTTTATCCGAAAGTGATCAGACTTCTTAATTCCAAAATTAGGTCTAATCACTGACAGGTCAGGAAGTTGGGACTTCCCATTCACTGTGCAATATTATTTTATCTATTATTTATTAAGCCCAGCCAACCATTTATAATTTATACTACTGACCCAGGTCTAATACTTTTTTCTTAAGCTGCTACTGCTATGTGCTTGTTCACCCATAATGTGGTACATGGTTCATGCGCAATACTGTTACGTGAAGCTGGTTGGTAGATGTGCATTTTTAGTATCTTAACAAGTGTGTGGTTCTGGGAAATTATGTAGCTATATACTTAAATAAATCCAATATATAGCATATAACCAGCAATTAAATTCCAAAATACACTAAATATACGCTAAATCTGGTGCCACAGCACATGAACAATACACAAACACTTTAAGCGGTTAGAAAAACTTTTATTAAAAAATATAAAAATGAACCACTTGGGGTTATATAAACAACACACACAGGTTAAGCGCTTTCATGTGCCAGTTGCAGACTTTATCAGAACAAATGTATGATTGCATTTCCAACTTTTATAAAATTAACCTCCAATGGGAATGAACTGTCAGTTAAGCTTTGTCAATTAATTAAACATGAGCTAATGTATATTCATTGTTTCTATCAGCTCACAAATAGCTGCATGTAGTTGCATATTACATCCTAAACAATACACTTTTACCCTATCCACCAATACATTTCTAATACCTATGCTCATAACCATTCCACATGTTAGTAAACAATACATTAATACCATACATAAATTATTCCATAAATTGTAAAATCATTTTTTATTATACCTTATGCAATGTGTTTTGTATTTTGTGTTTGTACTCTTCCTAAAAGTGCCTATAATTACTTAATTATGTAACATGAAATCTCCCTTCTTTTTACTTCATTTTCCACTTAGATCGCTGTATTCAACAACATAAGTGTGTATACAATAGACACTAATTCAACTATCTGTTCATAATCTTGTGTCTAGAATCGGCTTAGTGGGTATGTGGTCATTCAGCCCAGGAACCTTGGCTGCATTTAACATAAGTTGCCATTTTAATTCCTTTTCTCCCAATTTGGCCTTGATGTTCCCACCTTTGGAATTTACTTTGACCTGTTCCAATATCCCAAATTTAAAAGAATGGCTCTCATCATATGACTGTATATGTCTACACAGGGCATTATTTTGATCTTTCCTTTTAATACAGTATGTATGATCGTAAATCCTATTCCTCAATTGTCTGTCCATCTTTCCCACATAATAGCTTGGACATATCATACACTTAGCCAGATATATAATATGCTGGGAAAGACAGTTCCCCTTTTTAAACCAAATTTTAGTGTGGTTAACGTCCTCTAAATTTATAGTTTTCTCTTCTATAATGTCTTTGCACAGCTGACATTGCCCACATTTCCTAGTGTACCCATCTCCTTTATTATAATTAGACACCATATTTCATCTTTCAAATCTATACTTTAAATTGTACCCTGTCTTATACACATAACAAGGTGTTTTGCCCACTTTACTAAGTACCATTTCATCACTTCTCAAAATATTCCAATTGTGTCCTATGATATTTTTAACTTCCTCAGCATATGGGCTATATTCAACCACACAAGCCCTATTGTATTGAATATCTTTGTCCTTCTCATATTTACCCTTATTTTTCTCTAGACCTACTCCTAAAACTGGTCTATATTTTCCCCCACTCTTTTGATACATATCCAGTAACGTCATTTATTAAAAATATAGGATATCCCCTTTCCTCAAATAGGGTGCCTATATAGTCTAACTCCTTTCTCATGTCATTATATCCTGAAGTCATTCTGGCAGCTCTAATGCATTGGCCCTTCAAAATATTCCTTTTCTGACTTGCAGGATGACAACTGATATATTCTAGATACGAATTACTAAATGTGTCCTTTCTATATAGCCTTAATTTAAATCCTCTAATACCACTCGATATAGAGGTATCCAGATATGCTATACCTGTCCTACTACTACTATATGTAAATCTTAGGTAGGTACTAGTTCCATTAAGATATTTAACAAAATAATCTACCACGTCAATCGCAGCATCCCATAAGATAAAAATATCATCCAAAAACCTAGTGTAGCATATACACTTACTCGCATATTGACTATCTAAGATATACTCAATTTCCTAGTCCAACAGTACCAAGTTTGCATATATCGGGGCACAGGCCACTCCCATGGCCAGCCCTTTTGTTTGCCTATAATACTCCCCTTCAAACCAAATGTAATTGAAGTCGAGTACAATAGACATAAATTCACTTATTAAATTCATCTTTTCCCACTCAAACTTCGTATACCTCTGAATACTATTACTGAATCGTTCAAGACCATCTTCTTTAGGGATGCAAGAAAATAAATCTACATCAGTTGTTACATACACAAATCCTTCCTTCCATAATTCAGGTTTTAATCTGACTAGGAAATCCCATGAGTCTTTGACTATATGAGGTACCTTATCGTAAATTGGTTTAAGCCATCCATCCATGATTTTACCAAAAGGGAACATCTTACACATACTTCCTGAGATAATAGGTCTATATGGGGGGGGGGGGGTAATCCTTTATTTTTGTGTATTTTCGGGATCTTTACTATGGTAGCCAATATAGGATGCTCCACACATAAAAAAATATACATATCCATATCAATCCTATTGTCCAATAAAAACTCCTCTAGGTATAAATCTACCCTTCTGTGTCCTATATTTACCTCATTAGAGGAGGACACTATATATTTGCTGTCATGTAACATTTCAAATATTTTGTTATTATAATCTTGTGTTACTGCTAGTACCACCCCACCGCCCTTATTGGGTTTCATTACTCGAATGTTTGCCACTTGACATATTTACTTTAATAACTTGCTCTCCTCTTTACAGAGATTATACTTCCTTCTTCCTTTCATATGCTTCTTTTGTAAGTTATACATTTCATCCATAACCAACCTCTTATATGTTACTAAGGTCGGATGTAGAGATGGGGTGTACTTACTTTTTTCTTAAATACATCTACCTGTAAATTCCTTTTATTTTCCTGAAAGTGTATAGCTAAATTCAGCTTTCTCAAGTACAGCTTAAATTCCATAAGGGTATCTACTAAATTAAATTTTTCATAAGGGACATATTTTATATCTATTGCAAACAACTTAAAATGTGTTTCTTCTAATTTTAACTGAGTGTAATTATATATGTTTAATTGTCCCATACTGAATTGCACAGCATTGTGTTCTACTACTGCCATCTCTTCATCTCGTTTCTCCATTCTTCCTTTCTCCCCCTTGGAGTCTGATATCCCCTCTCTTCTGGTCTCCACTCTCTCTGTGCATCCCTATATTCTCCCTTCCAGGGTTGCTTCCTTCCTAAAAAGGCATTATTTCCAAAAGAATTCCCATCCTTGTTTGTCCCCCTATCAATTATTTCCCTATATGTACTGTATTCCTTAGTACTTTTATAGCTGTCCTTATCTCCAGTGTCTCCTCTCTTCCATATATAGGCCATATGTTTCTCATACTGATCTAAATCTCTTTGTAATTTCTGACACTTTTTTTCAAATATTTTCTTTCTCCTACCATCTACTACATCATATTGTTTCACATACAGTTTTGTTTCCCATTGATTAAATGATAAATCTTTCTGAATGTTTTCATTGTGTTTCCACATCCTTCAACATATTGCATAACTTACTATCATTACATTTTATTAAAAAATTCATAAATTTAAAACCAAAACTGTCAAAAAGCATATTACATTCTTTTATGATGTCCACATTTAAGTCCATTCCCATTGGTATTTTAAAAAAGCGAAGACCTAGAGGCACAATTTTTAATTTTAAACATCTACTTAAATAAGCATTGTCCATTTGTAACCCTCTTATAATACCTAACTGTTTGCCAAAATCATATATCAAGTCTTTTAATGTTTTTTCTTCATTTTGCTGTGTTTTGTCCATACATTTACCCTCAGTAGTCAATTCAGCTCTATTAAATGTATACTGCTGTCCTAAAAAAGTTTCCAGCCAAGCACGGCTATAATCAGTCGCATTCTTATGAGTTACACTCTTCTGTTTACTTAAATTGCTCGTATACATCCAGTCTGCCACAATACCTTTGTTAGGTGGATTTACCACAGTTGAATATGTTTTCTTAGGGGGCGCTCTCTTCGGTTTTGCCCCCGCAACCTCATACATGTCCTCTGAGTTGCTGCCCAGGCTTATCACTGTAGATTCACCCTCAAAAACCACATCCTGGTTGGCTAGAACCCCATAAGAGGGTACAGTACCACTGCTATGCTGGCTTCCATTACTCAACCTGGTATTAGGAATGCAAATCTCGGATCTTCCCTCCTCGGCATTTCGCAATGACATCAGCCCATCGGGTTGGTTGTCACTCTGATGGTTTTGGTTGGCTAAACATGTCCATCAGCCTGGTAAGCTCCCCCTTGAGTGTATCCACCTCACACTGAAGACAATATATGTCGTCTTGTCTTGCAGGGGAGAACATAGAGGGTATTTCATCTAATGAGTCCATGGCACCAAAAACCACTTAAATAAATCAAATATATAGCATATAACCAACAATTAAATGCCAAAATACACCAAATATATGCTAAATGTGGTGCCAAAGCTCACAGACAGTTCACAAACACTTTAAACGGTTAGAATAACTTTTATAAAAATATATAGAAACGAACCACTTGGGGTTATATAAACAACACACAAAGGTTAAGCGCTTTCATCAGCCATTCGCAGACTTCATCAGAACAAATGTATGATTGCATTTCCAACTTTTATAAAATTAACCTCCAATGGGAATGAACTGTCAATTAAGCTCTGTCATTAATTAAACACAAGGTAATGAATATTCATTGTTTCTATCAGCTCACAAATAGCTGCATGTACTTGCATATTGCATCCTAAACAACACACGTTTACCCTATCCACCAATACATTTCTAATACCTATGCTCATAACCATTCGACATATTAGTAAACAATACATTAATGTTGTTGTTTGTCTTTTGTCTTTTTCCCAGTAAGGGGTTGCCACAGTTGAACTCCAGTCTGCTAATGACTGGCAGTAGATTTTTACGAAACACCGAGGTGCCAGCTTGACTCCCAACCTTCAACGAAGGCACACCCATTTACGCACACGTCTTTCGAACATTACTCAACTGCGGGAAAGGCATGCAGACTCCACACAGAAGGCACTTCCAAGCCACGCCAAGAATCGAATGGGAGAGCCACTTGCTGTGAGGTAACAATGCTACTGCCGTACCACCGCGGCTAGTAAATAATACATTAATACAATACATAAATTATTCCATAAATTGTAAAACCATTTTTTATTATACCTTATGTAATGTGTTTTGTATTTTGTGTTTGTACTCTTCCTAAAAGTGCCTATAATTATTTAATTATATAACATGAAATCTCCCTTCTTTTGCTTCATTTTCCACTTAGATCACTGTATTCAACACCATATGTGTGCATACAATATACACTAATTCAACTATCTATTCATAATCTAGCATCTAGAATTGCTATTTACTTAAGTGTAGAGGATTTATAAGATGGCGGTAGTATTATTATATGTTGTTTTAAATTATGTTTTAAACTATCCCCGGGATTCATGAAGCTCGGCGCAAGGCCGGTGTAAGGCCTGCACCAGCGGTGCAGTGGATAGTCGGCGTAGTAGCGCCATATGCATAGTAATGAGTGCGCGCCGCAACCACAGACACGTGCGGAGGTTACGTGAGTGAGCACAAGTAGGATGCGTCCGGAGGCGTGGCTAAGCCGGCAGGCGATGAGCAACCTAAAGTGCTGATTTCCACAGGCTGCCCTTAATAGTAATGGCACCAGCCAGGGCCCGTGCAGAATAAAACGCACGCAGAGTATACAAAATAGTACCCGTCCCAACAAAACGGAGAAACAAACACAACCCACGAAGCCCTAAGTGTACCCGTCCAAGGAACAAAGGATACGCGTAATACCGTGTTCGTCCCGCAATGCACTGTCAGTGTGCATGCCCAGAGAAGGTGTACCGCAGCATGTCAGCGCGCCACACCGACATAGGAGTAGCGACATGGGCATGGTCACCAGGGTTACCAATTGTCCCACTTTGCTATGGACAGTCCCTCATTCGACAGTTGTGTCCTGCCAGAAATCGGAAAATGGCAAATGACCCGAGATTTCCGGACAAAAAGATTCCCTCAATATACCTTTAATAGTAGCATAAAACATATATTTCATATATGAAACACATACATGGCATAAGAAACAGAATAAGCAACCCAAATGCTATGAGAATAAGCGTATATTTTGGAAAAAAGTGAAGTTGTGTCATCTCTACTTGCTGTGGGTATGTGTTGTCCTGCAAAATCCGAGGTTTCCACAAAAGATGTCCCACTTTTGGCATTGGAAAAGGTGGCAACCGTAATGGTCACCAGCAGTAGTGAGAGTACACAGCCGGGCAGCCGTGTCGACATAACAACAAGAAGGAACCAAGATACCCTAAACACAGGCAAACATGTACATAGCAGCATGTACCAAACCCAGCAACGTGCTCGTCGCATACACAGGACGGCGTATGTCTAAGCGTAATATCCAGAAGCAGAACCCATGCGTGCAAATGTAATACACAATAGCCCCATTATAGCATGTAACCCCCACCCATGTACGACCGTGCACCCAACCCAGCTATCAGCCTTGCGCAGCTACACACCTACACACAATGGGCATACCTGAAATGTGGTAAGAAGTATTGACGTAGGCGGTGCCACGCGGGCAAAGATCTACCCTACATGTTAACAACCCACCTCAGGTACAGATATGCAAATGGTTGCATGTGAATGTGTCGGCAGAATGTGTACATCCCGCATGTGGTACGGACCCGCCCAAACCACATAGGCTTGCACACGCCACGGTGCACATAACTGTACACATGTGGACAAGTCGGGATGTTCAACCACCGTACCGATGATTAGCTATGCAGACATGTCAAACAGATATAGCGGAACATCTGCCTACCAAACAGGACGTCCTAACAGGGTGCCACAGGCACAGAAGGGGAAGGTGGGACATCACATGTGGAGAGTAGCGTTGCCGGACGGCCAAACACCCACGGCCAAGGCAAAGGACGGAATAACATGCATATGGCCGGATGGATGTTGTAAGAAAAATATATATGGAAACACATATGAAGTGCCATTGTAGAAGCAAAATAGTATATAATGCATTGTATTCCACTTTACAATATGGCAGTAGAAATGATCTTGCATGTAATTGGCTGAAGCCTAGCTGCAGTGTGATTGAACGCTCACCCTGGCAGTAACCAGTTCAGCAGGCTTATGTCTTTCAGCATTAATTATCTGCTGGGTTATTGAAAAATAAATGTATGTACATGTATATCTTCCTCCCTTCCACTGAGGAGGATGGCCTTGTGAGCTGTATCGAAGATAGAGTACAACTCCTTACCAGAGAGACAAAGGAACGTATTAAGAAATGAACTGACTATTTTATCCGAACAGTCCAGGGTCCTTGAAAGAGCAACAATTACAGAAGGACACTGTAATTGACCAGGTGCCTTGCAAGGCTGTGTTATTCTCATGGGAAAACATTCTAAAAGCATTACCTCAGCACCCTCGTATGAATACAATATTGCGGACCATAGTGATGGAAATGCCCTGTGACTGACCACGTCAGTAAGGTGGGCAAAAGCTGATTGTAAACACTATATAAACAAATTGCTTCCTGTATAGAGTCAGACAAAACCCTCATACTTGTACTGTATAGGTTTTTGCCTCCCGTTGTACATTACTAAAACATTGTGAACCTGAGCTTCCTGTGTTATTGACTGTCATTTAGAAAAGCCTACTGACTTCTACAGTCTGATTTTAACAACTAATTTGACATTGTGGTCCTTCTTAGCCGGAATTCCCTTGGTAAGCTGCAGGTCAGAGTGCATGGGTGGTAAGAAATCTGCGCAGGAGAAGTTGCCTAAATGGTTCTTCTTGAGTGAAAAGACCTCCGACTGAATTGTTGTGTGTAAAGAGGCTGTCCACTTTCTGATCTGTGGCTGAAAAGCCGAAAACTGGATCCCAAGAAGAAAACGTGCAGTCATAAACGGGAGGCTCAGGTAAGGAGAGTCTGCCTCTTTGTCTCTGTTGTAGATCAGGGACCAGGCTACATTGTGTTTCTGTTAACATTTGTGATAGCAGGTCGAAGACCAATACAAGTAGTTATACATTTGGACATAGATCAGGGGAACACAGAGCAGAGTAAACAGTCATTGTAGACACTACAGTGGATACAGGGAAGGGGATACCACGTGGTACGGGAGGAGGGTCACGTAACAGTCGTTTAGAAGACATGGGAAATTAGTGCACTAAGAGATCGTGAGATCCGCCTTTGACGGATGATGCGAAGTATATGCAATTTCAGAGAGCAGATAATGTGAGATATTTTGCAAAATGGGGTAATAAATATGACTTTCATGGTATATTACACAAAATATCGTTAGTGAAACATTGGAATCACTTAAAATGTGACACAGATGTTCTAGGGTTACCAGCTGTCCCACTTTGCGAGGGACAGTCCCTCTTTGGGCAGATGTGTTCTGCAAAACAACAGAACAAATGGCAAATGTCCTGATATCGTAGGACAAACATATTTCCTATATATTCCTTAATAGTTGCATAAAACAGTTATTTTGTATCTGAAACACCAAAATAGTATAATAAACGGAATAAGCAACTGAAATGATACAAGAATAAGTTGCTATTCTGGCAAAAAGTGAATCTCTGTCCCTTGTACTGGCCATGGGTATGTTTTGCCCTGCAAAATCTGACGTTCCTACCACAAATGTCCCACATTGGGCATTTGAAAAGGTGGCAACCTTAAGATGTTCAGGCGAAAAAACTACGACATTTGTGTATCCCTCAAGCACATAGGTGGATTGAGGTAGTGAACCGAAGGGAACAGAAGACTAAAAATGCGAAAGCATCACACGTAGACAAAGAAGATAATAATACAGTAGTAGCGACGGCCCCTCCCCCTCCACACCCTCCGATACCACATCCAGGATATGAAGTGGGAGGGCAGGCTAGTCCCCCCACGTTATCCTGTGGTAACAGAGGTATCACAACAACCATTTGTAAGAGAAGCTATTGAAACTAGATCCCGAACACGTAAAACACCTAGGGACACCCAACTAAGAAGAGAGTCAGTACAACAGAGTGAGGAAATCTGTTAATTAATTGACGTACCGAACCCTCAGGCAGGACAGGAAGGCCAGGACCCAACTCCCCTAGTGTATAGACCGTGGACACCGGAAGATATCCGGAAAGTTACAGAGGGAATACCCCATCCACAAAGTAATCATGAAAAGTTTATACAACATTTACAAGGTATGTGAATGAGTTACCACTTAAATGGGGAATAAGTAGAGAAGGTGATTAGACAAATAATAGGTCCAGACTGGCACATGTTTTGTGTCGTCCGGAATGCTCATGATGCGCAACTTAAACCACTCCCACATAGTGACGCAGAAGTAGATATCACGTTGAAGGGTCTTATGGACCGAATTACCGAAATTTGGAAACCTAGAGCAGAGTGGACCTGTATTAATCAGTGCATACAAGATAATGAAACTGTAGATGCATACTATGGTAGATTATTGGAATGTCTCAATAACCATAGTGGCATGCCTATTCCTGCAAATCTGAAAAATGATAGTGCATATGAACAACAGTTGAATAATGCATTTTCGAAAGGTTGCATTACCCCTATCGGTAGCTATATTACAAAGCATATGATAGATCACCGAACGAGTAGGCTACAAGCCATACTGGAGTATGCTATGCTTGCTGAAAGACATCTTAACAGTAAGAAGAAAAGGAAGACGCAGGTCTTCACAGCTGAAGACGGAGCAGAAGTCTTTGTAGTACAGTCAGGTAAAAAGGGTAAGAGAAAGTTTCAGACTGTAGATTGTAAGCAGGGATATATTACGTCATTAATGACGCAACAGCATGGAAGTAAGCAATGCCCCATAGCTTACTACTCATCGCAGTTGGACCCAGTGGCACGGTCATTGCAACATTGTGTACAGGCAGTTGTTGCAGCAGCCATGGCAGTACAGTCTTCGGCATCAATGGTATTATTCCACCCTCTCATTGTGAGAGTGCCTCATGCAGTTGCGATAATGTAGCTGCAAGAGGAAATAGCATCCCTGACCCGTGCTAGACATCTTTCTTGTTTGACCATACTCCTGTGTCAACCTCATATGGTGATTGAACGTTGTACAACATTAAACCCATCAACGTCACGTCCGACACCTGTGTATGGCACACCACACAGTTGCCTCCAGGAAATGGAGCCAATAACTTTACCCAGACAGGATATTACTGATATACCCTTACATGATGCAGAGGTGACAGTTTATGTGTACGGATCATGTAGAAAGGCTCCTACAGGAAAGAATCAAGTAGGTTATGCAGTAGTTACTGATATTGAGATTGTAGAAGCCCAACCCCTGCAGCATAACTCATCTGCTCAAGCAGCAGAATTGATAGCTTTAACACGTGCTTGCACTCTAGCGAAAAACAGATGTGTGGACATGTATATCGATAGTCAGTATGCTGTCTCTACAGTGCATGTTTATGCGCAGCAGTGGAAGAATAGGGGAATGATAACATACACTGGTAAACCGATTAATCATGCGCAATTGATCTTGAATGTATTAGATTCCATTCAGTCACCTACTAAAGTAGCTAATAGTAAATGTGCAGCTCATACAAAGCAACAGGATAAGATTACGAAAGGTAATGCACGAGCTGATGCAGCTGCAAAACAAGCAGATTCACACTCAGAAACATACCTTTTGAATGAGGAATGACAATCCTCAGAGATTCTAGATCTAGAAATGTTAGAAACAATGCAAACATCAACTACGAAAGCAGAAAAGCAGACGTGGGTAAGACGAGGAGCAATCCTTGAAGACGGACTGTACATCTCCAAAGTGAGAAAGCCAACGTCTAATTTATTTAGATATGCGGCTTTGTTGAGCCATGGGCAGAGCCATGTCTCAACAGGGGGGATGGTATAGTTGGTTAACAGAATATTCCAAACATATGGAATTAGGAACCACATACAAACATTTTGTGCAGCGTGTCATATTTGCAGTAAACATCATGCACAGGGAGCATTCCAACCGAGGGGGTTTCCCTACACCACCATATCCGTTCCATACTATTTGTATGGAGTTTATAGAGCTGAATAAATGTGAAGGGAAGAAATACTGTTTAGTGAGTATAGATATGTTTTCAAAATGGGTAGACGCATTTCCAAACAGGAATCCGGATGCAGCAACAGCGGCAAAGGCCCCAGTAAAATAAAGTATCCCTAGATCTGGCATACCGGAAAGAAGCTACAGTGACAATAGAACACATTTTGTGAACCAGACAATCCAGCAACCTGGGTGATTCTTTGGGATTTCCTTGAAGAATCATTGCACGTACCACCCACAGTCAGCATGACTGGTGGAGAGGTACAATGGGATTCCGAGAAATAAGTTGAGGAGGTTGATGAGTGACACCCAGACGAATTGGATGGCTGTCTACCTGTAGCATTTCTGAGCATGACAACAGTTCCAAATGTAAAGGGTTTGATCCCCTTTGAAGTAGTATTTGGAATGGCATATTATGTGCCACAGTGGAAAGCTGCATGCCTGCAGAGCTGGAGGTTGATGGCTCATTAGCCAGTTACATGAGAGGATTGTTAACCAATAACACTGTTTTGCAGGTAAACTCTTTTTCAGATAAAGAACAAATGAAGCCGGACACTGAGCTGACTCCAGGATCCCGGGTGTGGTTGAATGTTATCCAAACAAGTAACCGGACGAGTCCAACATGGGAAGGTCCATACCAGGTACTGTTGGCAACGCCTACTGTAGTAAAGGTTGTGGAGAGGTTGTCCTGGGTTCACCTGACCCCTTGCAAACCGGTAAAGAATATCCAGTCTGATTTACATGTCGTAGCCGATATACCACAGAGACAGAATGACTAGGGGCAGAGTGTATAACAATACAAAGCAACCCCAAAGCCATTGGTTTACTGTCCTACTGCTCATACACCTATTAACCATGTTTGTGGTGACTTTTCTTTTGCTGGGATCTTTCCTGCATATAACTACACAGATACAAATAATGAAATGTGATGAACTGGCCACAGATTGGCATACAAACCTCAACACATACCTAGCCATGAAGCGTGTGCATGTAGAGACTATGAACATTTCAGATTGCTGGGTTTGTACTGCCATACCTACAGCATATGGAGGACTTTTGATGTCTGCTGTCCCTCGGGATAAATTGAGACCTGTGAATATCTACCTTTTGATACAGGTTCTGTGAGATCACAGGACAAAGTGGCACTGTACTTACCTGTTACACAAAAAGGAATTGTTTGTTTTTATAAACATGATACAGTCCAAGTTGGTGGGAGTAATTGTAACATAACTGTGTCTTACAAATGTCATATAAAAGCCAAAGATCACAGTAGTAGTTGGAGCATGATTTATGATTCGTACTTAAGCTTAATGAGAACAACGTGGAAAGATGTGCAGAAACATCCTGAATTGTATAAACAGTTGTCTGTTATAGACAGGAAAATGTTACATGCAGAGTTAACCCGCATCAGTAGTAAAGTAGATTATTGTTATTTTGTTTGTGGGGAAAAAAGCATATCAATGGTTACCTGAGAATTGGTCCGGTAGTTGTTTTTTGGGTTATCTGGTTCCAGCCATAAGACATACTGCAGAATTGCCTCCGGGTACGATACGAAATGTAAGAGATATAGCTCGAAGAACTGGGAACTCATTCGTGAAACCTACTAATCCAGTGGGTGACATCGAAGCTGTTTGGAAAGATCATTCTTCTGTAAGAGATAAAGGAAACTTGACTCCTATGGACTTCAGTGACAGTGTTATATCCTGGGCTGGAATAATCCCAGCTTATGGAGCAGTGATATCAATCAGGGAACTGAGGAAGTTGTCAAAACCTCTCGAAGTAATGAGCAATGCGAAATTTCCGCACACGAACGTGTGACTGATGAACAGAATGCAATGAGAACTATTGTGCTACAAAATGTAATGGCTCTTGACTGCACCCTGGCGGCGAGAGGTGGTACGTGCCCGCTTATCAAAGAAGACTGATGTGCGTATAT
Organism: Protopterus annectens; assembly: GCF_019279795.1. NCBI lineage: Eukaryota > Metazoa > Chordata > Ceratodontiformes > Protopteridae > Protopterus > Protopterus annectens. The sequence goes on from NC_056728.1 coordinate 1,906,552,690, forward strand.
ACCACATAATAAGCAGGATATCAACAACCACCTAGAGGTAATACAGCAGGTATCAGTCATGGCGGAACCAGGCCCAAACCCACTGACGAACTATTTCCAGAAACCATTTGGTGGATGGGGTTCACTCATAATGAATATCTTGATTGCCATTTGTGTTCATTTGCTCATATTGGGAGCATGTGTCTGTTGCGGGATACCTTGTATGAAAGGAGTAGTTAGGGACTCTGTTGACGTATCTGTAACTGAGACTATGTATCAAGACCTGGAGTGGAATATGTTAATACCAAATGAAATTCTTTCTGAAATGTAAAACAAATGATTTGCCTAGTTAAAAGTTCCAGAGAGGACGAGGCTAGGGAATGAAATAATGTTGTACATGTTTCTGGATAGAATAAAAGCATTAAAAGGAGGGAGAATGTTAGAAATAGATATATCTAAACATATATGACTTGCTAGTTTAGAAGCAAATAGTGTATAATGCATTTTATTCTCATTTGCTATATGCCAGTAGAACTTATCATGCATGTAATTGCCTGAAGCGTAGCTGCAGTGTGATTGAACTCTGACCCTGGCAGTAACCAGTTCAGCAGGCGTATGTCATTCAGCATTAATTATCCGCTCGGTTAGAGAATAATAAATGTATGTACATGTATATCTTCCTTCCTTCCACTGAGGAGGATGGCCTTGTGAGCTCTATCGAAGATAGAGTACAGCTGCTCACCAGAGAGACAAAGGAACCTAGTATGAAATGAACTGACTATTGTATCCGAACAGGCTTGGAACCTTGACAGAGCAACATTTACAGAAGGACATTGTAATTGACCAGGTGCCTTGCAAGGCTGTGCTATTCTCATGGAAAAACATTTAATAAGCATTACCTTAGCACCGTTGTATGAATAGAATATTGTCGATTATAGTGATGTAAATGCCCTGTGACTGACCACGTCATTAAGGTGGGCAAAAGCTGATTGTAAACACAAGACACATAAAGCTGTTACCTGTATAGAGTCAGACAAAAGTCTATACTTGTACTGCATAGTTATTTGCCTCCTGGTGTACAGTATTAAAACGTTGTGAAACTGAGCTTCCTGTGTTATTAACTGTCATTTTGAAAAGCCTAATGAGTGTTACAGTCTGAATTTAACAACCTAATTGACAGATGTGTATGTCATAGCATGGGAATAGGCCAAGCCAACCACCACAATCGCCATGTGTACCACATACAAATAGCCAGTAACACGCAGTAGTAATGCATGAAGGCATACACGACTGTGGGAATAGCACAGGACATATGGCACGTGCCAAGTGTAGATGCATGACACACAACCCCAGGATGGGGCTCCCTGCAAAGAGGAACATGTGCCAACCACATCTCCCACAGATGTACTGGCAATGAAAACACATGCCAAACACACAGCAACACTACCGTCCATCCCACGACCGCAACGGAGGATGGTCAAAGACCACCATGACGCGCGCACAAACAGGGACATATGTAACCGTTGCCTTAACACCCCCACATAAGCCAAAGAATAATAGAATGGACATATGGATGTAGTGTTGTGAAGGATGTGTGGTAATCCTCAGTATCACAGTGGTAGGGACACAGATACACTGTAATCAACCGTGATGTATGTGCACTGTAGACAGCATACCTGCAGGTAATACAGAGGACAATCACGTGCCACAGAAATATACACATGAGAAAGAGGATAGGGGATAGACAAGTGTAAAAGGGACAAACTATGAACATAGGTTCATAGGTCCATAGGTACAGGGTAGGCTATCTACCCAAGGTCAGCCATAACCCTACTCCATAGTTAGGATTCGTTTGCCAACCTTCCGGTCTGGAGATAAAATGCATATGATATTGCCGCATCTCTGTCAAGCACTGATAATGATGTAATCCCTGGGGTATATCTGCAATCCCCCATCCAACGGACAAGATCCCCTTTGAACAAGGATAGCAAGGATCTCTGCCTCACATGTACTGTGATGTAGATCCACAGCATAGTGAGTGTATGGGTGACATATGTGTCACTCCAACACATCCTATGAATGACCGCGTCAAGGTACACGTCACCTGCCATTGTGGTTCCGAGGGATGTAGATACAGTAGGTGAAGCATAGACATGACATATGGGTCGACATGGCCTCGTATGTCAGGCACAGGTCAACACCGAACAAGAGGTATGTGACCGAATGGAGCAGGGGTCCTAACAGTGGGCCAGCATTACACAAATCCCTGACACCCTGCATCTGTATGACAATTAACCTATGAGGCCTTCCCAGCTGCTGTAGGTGTCGGGTCAGATACCCTCCGGATGGGGCAATGTACTCAATCATAGGTGTAACACGTAATGAGTACAAGGAGACAATGACCTACCCTGATCTAGATGTGAATTCCTGCACAAACAGGTGGGCAATGTAGAAGTCCTACCGAACCATGATAGCAACATGTGTGTTGAACGAATGGTGACCGACAACCTGTGTCCCCTGATCCCTGGTAATTACCCCCGCGCTCAGTGGACTGCCACCCATATGCCGGACAGGGGTGACCTTGTTCTCCTCGATGGGTATGATTCTGCATTACCTTGCATTTAGCTGTAGGCCATGTCCCTGACAGCAGATATGCATATCTGGGAGGCCCCTTTGAAGGATATCTGTGTCAGATGTCCGTCCCACTATGGCACCCAGTTCGCAGTCATCTACAAACAATGTCACCCATAACACCCCTGTGTGTGCCTGTACTGTGGAAATGTAGATGTAGAAGAGTAGTGGACCCAGGGCAGAGCCCCGTGGGACACCGCCTGCGACAGGCAGTAGGTCCGACATGCTGCCAGCAACTATGACCGCGTGGGCCATGTCACATAGCCAGTTTACAACCCATCCTGCGATGTACGTGTTCACATCCAAGCCGATGGGTTTATCAATGATACCCGAGGGGGTTATTGTGTCAAAGGGCTTTGCCAGATCGAGGTAGGCTGTATGGACTGCAAGGCCCCATCACTGGCCTCGGTGACTGTCCCGAAAACGTCAGCCATGCTGTAAATGCATGAACCGCCCCTGACCAAGCCAAACCGGGTTGGATGCAAAGTATGCAGGTCCCCTATGCCTTCATCTATGGCCCGCAGTATGATCCCTTCCCATGTCTTTGCAGATAGGTCTCCTCATGGTAATGGGACAGTAATAACCAGGGTCAGTGGAGGGATTGGCCCTGTGACGTGGCACTACAGTCGCTGTGCGACACAACCCGGGTATGTTTCCCGAGGTGAGGCTAGAAATAAACAGCTGTCCTAACTGACGGTCTAATTCCTCAATGAGATCGTGGAGTACACAGTCGGGTCACCAGCTGGTCACATGGATGCTATGTCCACTACCCTGGAGAGAGCATGTCCCATTCGTGCATCACAGAACATTTGGGGACCACAAACCACCAGTACAGACATCTCTTCATGTGGGGGGGAGGGTTTGGAGATGTCTTCACCGAACCTGTCAGCCCGTATGTTGGCAATGTGTGTATGTTGAGTAAACTCCACATCACCATGAACCCAGTCAGAGCATATGTGGGAGTGACCTCCCAGGTGTCCAGCATAGCAAATGAAGGCTGTATGATTGTCAGCCAGGTCCATGGAGATATATCTGTGGAACGTGCCCCGGACCATGTCATGACAGACTGTAGCTCTACACATATAATGACCAAGGGTGTCATACCTCACAAGGTGTCTGCTCTGCCTTGTAGTAGCCACCTCCACTCATTGTACAGCTTGTGTATGGCTGGGGTACACTACACTGGATGTTTGGCATTGGTACAATGAACCACAGTTGTGTAGGGGAATGCCTGATCAATGCAGTCCTGTAGGTACCGGCAGACGCCATTTGTAAGTGATGTAGTGGCTGCAGTACTGTTGACCACTGGCTCAGAGTCCTTAAAGGAGACCACAGTAGTGTTCAGAATTGTGAATTCGGCCTTTGAGAAAGCCATGTGTATGGTAACCACCAACACCCACAGCAACGGATGTCAATAGCAGAAGCCATTGTCCAAATAACATACATTAACTTCGGCATGACAATATGTATTATTATACATGTATTGACACGTGTCTGCTAATTACATTTGCAAATGGCCGTTAAGACCGTGCCAACGTGCCCTTGATTTACCTAGGCTGGAGGTGTCGTTCCGACAATAAAGTGGCGATACTGCACAACCGGGACCTCTGGGGATTAATTAAAGCGGTTGTTAACTTGCAACATTGGATGTACACCATTTGTTTCTGGTCCCGGAAAACATGTTTTCCGTAGCACTACACACTATGGTTAGTCAAGCAGACATCCGTGATCGGTGGACACACAGCAGCAGTCAAACCCACTAGCCACACGGACACAGTCCAACAAGCTCTACACTTTACATATGCAGATTGGTGTCCATTGCAGGACCCAAAAATTTCCCATACGGAATGCGTGCCAGCCTCCATCGTCACCCACGTGAACCGATAGTCGTGACCACGTCACAGCTAGACATATGTACCGCAAGCGTGTTCAATGTTGATGATAGCTGTCCATGAAATGCAGCACACATGCACAGAAATCCCCAGAGTTCAGAGTCCATAGAAGTGTGTCCACATCACAGTCCCACACACATGAAGGATGTGTAATGGGTACTGTCAACTGTTGCAGTCAAGGGATCCTGGGTATGTAGAAACAGGGCTCGGTGTCATTTGGCAGGTAATCCTTTGCCCCGCCCCGTGGGAGGGATGTGGGCGTAGCACCTGCCTTACTCCCCACTAATGATGCAAAGCATCCACCGGATAATGCTAAATGCAGGTGTGGAATGTGTACAGGCCATAACAGTGTCCAGTAGGCAATCCCCATGGATGGACAGGCCTACGACCAGGATGGCACCCATACCTGCAAGCCCGGTGGAATTACACAGCTGCAGTAAGGCATAACACAGGAAATGCAGATGGAAACTACAGTAGACACTCCCCATAGAAATCCAGACCGCCGTGCGAATACCGGCGTACACAGCACCCGATCTGCCAGCAACAACATGGGGATTACTCGCTGCCATACTGCGGAACACATGGGCGACCAGTGGAACACATACCGATGGCACACCAAGAACGTCAACTAGGAAGGTCATAGGATGTTTAAACACCGGCATTCCCGCTTATAAAGAACATCCTTCAATGAATCAATAGGGTCTACATGTTCTGGCTGTGTTATATTGACAATACAGTGGCGTATATGTCCTACTGGGCCTTCTGAGGATTACTTAAAGCAGTTGCCAACCTGCAGCATTACATTAATACCATTTGGGTTAATTGTAGTAGTGCATGGGTTTCGTAGCACAACATAATATGTGTAGTCAAACACACATCCGCGATTGGGGAACACACAGCAGCGGTCACAACCATTGGCCAGATGGACTCAGTCCAACATGTTCTACACTTTACATGTGCACATTGGTGTCCATTGTAGGACCCAAAAATTGCCACTACGGAATGTGTGCCCGCATTCTTCACCATCCACGTGAACCGATACTCGTGACCACGTCACAGCTAGACATATGCACCGCAAGCGTGTTCAATGTTGATGATAGCTGTCCATGAAATGCAGCACATATGCACAGAAATCCCCAGACGTCCGAGTCCATAGAAGTGCGTCCACATCACAGTCCCGCACACATGAAGGATGTGTAATGGGTACTGTCGACTGTTGCAGGCAAGGGATCCTGGGTATGTAGAAACAGGGCTCGGTGTCGTTTTGCAGGTAATCCTATGTCCCGCCCCGTGGGAGGGATGTGGTTGTAGCACCTGCCTTACTCCCCACTAATAATGCAAAGCATCCCCCGGAGAATGCTAAATGCAGGTGTGAAATGTGTACAGCCCTATACCAGTGTCCAGTAGGCAATTCTCATGGATGGACAAGCGTACGACCAAGATGGCACCCATAACTGCAAACCCGGTGTAATTACACAGCCGCAGTAAGGCATAACACAGGTAATACACATAGGGACTACACTTGACATTCCCCATACAAAAAACACAGAGAACCAGTTGAGAAAGTCCAAATCAAAAATGTGGTACTGTAGAAATGGTCAGTGACCACTCAGAGCCCACCAGGAATTAAATTCAGCCACCAGAGTTTATTGAAGCGCTTTTCGTCTGCTTCATAAGCAGACATCTTCAGAATACATACAATGCAGTCCAACCTACTACATTTAAAACCCTTAATTGGTCATTTAATTAGATGTGCTATGTATTAATTAAATGCCTTAAAGGCAAACAAGCTAGAAAACCTTACCTGGGTTACAGAGTCCACACAGTGAGTAAATCAGACATTGCTTCAAAGGGTATATTCTTCATAAAAAATATAAATATATGTATATATATGGAAGAAGAACCAACATAATGTTTTCCAAATGTCTAAGTGTATAAGCTACATATATATGTTCTAGGGATTGTGCCAATATATTAAAAACAGTAGAGACACCTAGTAGTATAAATGAACTATAATATATAAAGATAAACCTTATGATTGTGACTAATGTAAAATATATCAATGAAATGTATAAATTCACAATGTGGTAAAGTAAAAAGTCATTTAGAAGGTTAGTGAAATAAATCAATTCATGCATCCTTGTCAAAATACTAAAACAAGGCCAGCGAGGTGCTCTGCCTCACATGTACTGGGATGTTGTTCCACAGCATACTGAGTGTCTGGGTGATGAATCTGTCCCTCCAGCACGTTCTATTAATGACAGTGTCAAGGTTTACGCCACCTGTCCTTTTGGTTCTGAGGGATCTAGATTCATTAGGTGAAGCATAGTCATCAAATCTGGGTTCCGCATGGCCTTGTATGCCAGGCACAGGTCACCTCTGAGCAAGTGGTATGCGACTGAATAGAGCCGGTGTCCTTTCAGTCGGTCAGCATAACACATATTCCTGAGACCCTGCATCCGTTTGTCGATGAACTGTTGGGGCCTTTCCAGCCGCTGCAGGTGTTGGGTCAGATACATTCCGAACGGGGCATTGTACTCAATCATAGGTGTAATGAGTGATGAGTACAAGGGGACGATGACCTCCCCTGATCTAGATGTGAATCCCTTCATGATCAGGTGGGCAATGTAGAACGTCTACCTAACTACGTTAGCAACGTGTGTGTCGCATGAATGGTTACCGACAACCCGGGTCCCCAGATCCCTGGTAACTCCCACTGTGCTCAGTGGATTGCCACCTATATGGTAGCTAGGGGTAACCTTGTTCTTCCCGAAGGGTATGACTATGCATTACCCGGCATTTAGCTGTAGGCCATGTCTCTGGCACCAGTTATCCATATCTGTGAGGCCCTTCTGAAGGATATCTGTGTCAGATGTGTGTCCGACTATGGTGCCCAGTTTGCAGTCATCTGCAAACAATGTCAGCCATAACCCCCTGTGTTTGCTTGTACTTTGGAAATGTAGATGCCGAAAAGGAGTGGACCCAGGACTGAGCCCCGTGGGACACCACCTGTGACCGGCTGTGAGTATGACATGGCGCCAGCAACTATGACCGTGTGGGTTCTGTCACTTAGTCAGTTTGCAACCCATCTGGCGATGTATGTATTTACATTCAAGCTGATGAGTTTATCAATGATACCTGAGGGGGGTATTGTGTCGAAGGCCCTTACCAGGTCGAGGTAGGCTGTATGGACCGCTTTACCCTCCTCAATGGCCTTGGTGACTGATCCTAAAAAGTCAACCGAGTTTAAAAGGCATGATCTGCCTTTGACCAAGCCAAACTGGGTTGGATCCAAAGTATGCAAGTCCCCTATGTGTTTATCTATGAGTTCCATTATGATCCTTCCCCATGGCTTTGCAGATAAGGCTTGTCAAGCTAATGGGACGGTAAGTACCAGGGTCATTGGAGGCACCGCACTTGTGAAGTGGGACTACAGTCGCCTTGCGCCACTACTTGGGTACGTATCCTGAGGTGAGGCTAACATTAAACAGCTGTCCTGACTGTGGGTTTGATTCCTCAATGAGTTCGTGGAGTACACAGCTGGGACACCATCTGGTCCCATGGATGCTGTGTTTACTGCCTTGGAGAGAGCATTTCCCACCTGTGCGTTACAGATGTTCTGGGATCTACAATCCTCTGGTATAGATATCTCTCCATGTGGGGGTGAGGGGGGGGGAGTCTGCACCGAACCTGTCAGCCAGGATGTTGGCAATGTGTGTAGGTTCAGTAATCTTCACATCATTCGGAACCCAGTCTGAGCATATCTGGGAATGTCCTCCCAGGTGTCCTACATAGCTAAACAAGGCCTTATGATTGTCTGTCGAGTCCCTGGTGATTTCTCTGCCGAATTTGCCCTGGATGATGTCATGAGAGCTTGTAGTTCTTTACATATGATGAGCAGGGGTGTCGTACCTTACAAGTATTCCGCTCTATCTTGTAGGAGCTACCTCCTTCCGTTGTAGAGCTCGTTCATGGCCGGGGTCCACCAGACCAGATGCTTGGCTTTGGTACAAAGAGTCTCAGTTTTGTATGGGATTGCCTGATCCATGCAGTCCTGTAGGTGCTGGTAGAAGGCATATGTAACTGATTCAGCGGTTTGAGTAATGTTCACCAGTGGCTCAGGGGCCTTAAAGGAGACCACACTAGTGTTTCGAAGTGTGAAGTCGGCTTTTGAGAAAGGCATATGTATGGTAACCGGCACCACCCACAGCATTGTATGCCAATAGCAGAAGCTATTGTAGGTTGTCCAAACACACGTGTCCGTCCACATGGAACATCATAGCAATAAACCACGCCCGGATGTGGGTAATGCTAGATATACCCACGGCAGACGTGGTGCGTTCCCGAGTCCGACGCCCGAGGGACCACACACATAGCCGGCCTTAGGCATAGGCCAACTAGGCAGCCGCCTAGGGCGCCGCTCTACTAGGTGCACCTTTCCAGCCTTTATTTGGTGTAGGTAGACCAGGATGGGGGTAGCGGGTGATGTGGCGGGGGCACCACAGAGTCCTTTTGCCTAGGGCACCACTTGACCTAAGGCCACTCTTTCCATGGGTAAATACAGCTGTACCCACACCCAGACGCGGGTCATTGCTAGTATGCCATACCATCTATGGAAAGAAACCATATATTCCCAGATATAATGGCACAGCATAATGCGTGTCCACCGCACAAACGCAGACATACGGCACTCCAGCGGTAAAGCGGACGCATTCGCGCGAGATGTCCGTTACCAATGTCGACACTGTCTCACTCTGTGAAACAAAGTCAACATAGCGATTCAATAGTAAACAGCGACTGAGGGCCCGATGTCCCCGTTGCTGAGCTGTTCAACCTGTTCCGCCATGTTAAATGTGTGTAGCAGAGCGGGACTGGGCCAAACTAAGCAACGGACATGTCCGTGGCTCAGTGAAAGCCGGCACACAATGTTAAACCCATGTAATATAGCGACACAGGTTATAAATACAGAGGGTTAGTAATGGAAATAGGTCTGTTAACCACACCGTGTGCAATTACTATAACAAGATCTACAACGGGTACGCCGGCCAATCAGTGCACACGGTTAGGGATAATGGGGGTGGGGGGATATGGTATCATAGACACGGACAAACTGCCCATGTGACTCATCTGGCATTCGTACACGGTCAGGGCAGTTCCGTACACTAGGCGGATGAGACCAAACCCAAAGCACCACAGGAACACACTGACAATCGAAGGCCTGTATGCGTAGGGGATATAGGCTCCTGTGATCTGAATATCCCTGCGGTCACGACATATGCATTCTGGGCCATGAGCGGCAGGGAATAAGGAATGTTTAACATGTAGTACCGCACCTTTCCCAGCAGGAGAATGGATGCCTGTGACGTACGTGAGTGCGGGGGGGTGGGGGGATATGTAAATGTAGCTAAGTACCATGGGTATGCATATAAATGAGACCGAACAGCTAACGTGTAGTGGTCACAGTAACCGGCAAACGTGAATGCAGTCCTGTTTGAATTACGACTATAGAACATATAAATGTGAACGTGTACTTAATGCGTCCATGCCGCAAAGACTGTTACATGTTTAAAGGTGAAAGTGCGTTCGCACATGTCCGTCAACCGGATCAGAGATATGTTACCGAACAGTCACAACTAACACAGACCACGAACCACACAGACCCAGTAAACATATGTAAACAGAATACGGATATGCATGCGCGCGTAACCCACAATTAGGAAATGCAAGTGCGCTGCGTGTGTGATCCACTAAGCAGGGATAGTTAAGGCTGTGTCCTCCACGTCAATCATACATGTCTCAAAACTGTCATCCTCTGAAAGTATGGAATCGGGCAATGCCATGTAAAGTACCGTTAGAAATAGTGAGAAACACACGCTATGTGATAAGACAAACATAGAATGTGGATATAATAACGTGTGTGTTAGTAGTATGGATTGATGACGGTTATGCATCTGTAACCCGACCCACTTGTCAGAAGGTGCCCCGCACGACCATGCGTTCAGTTGGCTCACACTTGTTGACCGAGCTAGGCTAGCTGGATATATGTCCATTGTCAGCAGAGGCCCGTGGAGAAATGCTCCACACACAATAATAGCACAACATAACAAAGTACTCATATCTTCTTCTTCTTTTGGCTTTTTCCCGGTTAGGGGTCGCCACAGCGGATCACCTTGTCCGCACATTACTTGGCAGTGGAGTTTTACGGTGTCGAGTTGCCAGCCCGGCGCCCAACCTTCCACAGAAGGCACACTCACACGCACACCTAGGGCCAATTTAGAGTATCCAATCCACCTGCAGCATGTCTTTGGGATGTGGGAGGAAACCGGAGCACCCGGAGGAAACCCACGCGACCACAGGGAGGACATGCAGACTCTGCACAGAAAGCACCCCAGCCGAGGATTGAACCGGAGCACCTCTTGCTGTGAGGCGGCAATGCTAACCACTGCACCACCATGGCCGCCCTAACAAAGTACTCATATATGTAACCAAAAAAGAACAACAATAGAAAGTGTCCTGAAAGGACCCGTTACACACAGATCACAGACGACAGGGAAATATATGGCCAGTGGAAGCATGTCACAATTATGGGATCAGGTCCCCAAAGTAGCAAGAAGGTCACACATGACACGCCAGCGAATTTCCAGATAGACACAGGTCAATGTAACACACAGCAAGATTAAGGGCCAACCAGCCGTACACCATGCCAGAACCTGTACAGTGGAAAGGTATGGCATGGTAAATGATGTGTGTACACAGGTAATCCACAGACAGTAACAAAGAAAGGTATGAAACGAGGGGTTCACATGTATATATCTACACACAGCAGTCCGACGGCCCGTAGATATGACGCATGGACATACATTTGTCACTTGAAAACGAGATGTAAACAACTACAGTTTATTCCATTTCATATTGATATAGTTATAATACAGTCATATTCATATTTAACATTGTGACTTCTATTTACATTCATATTTATACAAACTATGCTTTAATTGTACTTATTTATTCCATGCTTTGTAATCTTAATGCAACAATTATACACATTGATATACAATATCATTATCAACACACTACATTCTAAGGTATACTCACAACAATTATCAAGTATGTTTCAATATACTGATTGTATTGACCAATATTGTATTTATATTAACACATTGTTGTTGTATTATTATTTCCATTAAGTAATGTATGCAACACTGATTTGTATATGTCACTTTATCATCAAGACTTGGAGCACTGTCCACTTAACTCTGAGCAAGTTTATTGATTAATTGACTTTAAACTGACTCTGAAGGAAGTGTATAAGGGACTGACTATCTAATGTATTTCAGCATAACGATGCCCCATGTTAGTGGGTGAAAGAGCTCAGTATCTTTTGACTGTGGAGGTTATCGTTTTTGTCATTGTCTGTTTTGGCCTGGTTTATGTTCAATAATGTCTTTTATGAAGATGACCAGGACTCAAGGTATGCTGTACTTCCGCTTACTGGCACATGGATATAGATAGGCCAAGTAATACATAATATGGGTAGTCAAACAGACATCCGCGATTGGGGAACATACAGCAGCAGTCAAAACCACTGGCCAGATGGTGACAGTCCAACAAGGTCTACACTTTACATATGCATATTGGTGTCCATTGTAGGACTCCAAAAATTGATCCATTCGCAATATCAACCAGCTGCGATCGACCCAGACGAGGTGACAGCCATGACTACGGCACAGCTAGACATATGCACCACCAGCGTGTTTAAGGTTGATGACAACTGTCCATGAAATGCAGGACATATGAACAGAAATCCCCGGATTGTCGAGTCCATAGAAGTGCGTCCACATCCCAGTCCCGCACACATGAAGGATGTGTAATGTGTACCATCCAGGGTTGCAGCCATGGCATCCTGGGTATGCAAAAATGGGGCTCGGTGTTGTTTGGCAGATAATCCGTTGTCCCGCCCCGTGAGAGGGATGTGGGTATAGCACGTGCCTTACTCCCCACTAATGATGCAAAGCATCCACCGGATAATGCTAAAAGCAGGTGTAAAATGTGTACAGCCCTATATCAGTGTCCAGTAGGCAATTCCCATGGATGGACAGGCGTATGACCAAGATGGCACCTATGACTGGAAACCTGGTGGAATTACACAGCTGCAATAAGGCATAACACAGGAAATGCAGATGGAAACTACAGTAGACACTCCCCATAGAAATCCAGACTGCCGTGCGAATACCGGCGTACACAGCACTCGATCTGCCAGCAACAACATGGGGATTACTCGCTGCCATACTGCGGACCAAATGGGTGACCAGTGGAACACATACCAATGGCACACCAACAACGTCAACTAGGAAGGTCATAGGATGTTTAAACACTGGCATTCCCGCTTATAAAGAACATCCTTCAATGAATCAATAGGGTCTACATGTTCTGGCTGTGTTATATTGACAATACAGTGGCGTATATGTCCTACTGGGCCTTCTGAGGATTACATAAAGCAGTTGCCAACCTGCAGCATTACATTAATACCATTTGTGTTAATCGTAGTAGAACATGGGTTTCGTAGCACAACATTATATGTGTAGTCAAACACACATCCGCGATTGGGGAACATACAGCAGCGGTCACAACCACTGGCCAGATGGACACAGTCCAACATGTTCTACATTTTACATATGCACATTTGTGTCCATTGTAGGACCCAAAAATTTATCCGTACGCAATGTGAACCGGCTGCGATCGGGAGACCAAGATGAACTACAGCCGTGACTACGGCACAGCTACATATATGCACCGCCAGCGTGTTCAAGGTTGATGACAACTGTCCATGAAATGCAGGACATATGCACAGAAATCCCCAGATTGTCGAGTCCATACATGTGCGTCTACATCCCATTGCCGCACACATGGAGGATTTGCAATGGGTACTGTCGAGGGTTGCAGCCATGGAATCGTGGGTATGCAGAAATGGGTGTTGGAGTTGATTGGCAGATGATCCGTTGTCTCGCCCTGTGTGAGGGATGTGGGTATGGCATATGCGTTACTCCACACTAATGATGCAAATCATCCACCGGAGAATGCTAAATGCAGCTGTGAAATGTGTACAGCCATATACTACTGTCCATTAGGCGGTTCCCATGGATGGACAAACGTACGGCCAAGATGGCACCCATAACTGCAAACCTGGTGGAATCACACAGCTGTAGTAAGGCAAAACACAGGGAATACAGATAGGGACTACAGTAGAGACTCCACATACAAAGTCAGACCGCCATGCGAATACCGGCGTACACAGCACTCAATCTGCCAGAAAGAGGATGGGGATCACTCGCTTCCATACCGCAGAACAAATGGGCGACCTGCGGAACACATACTAATGGCACACCAACAACGTCAAGTAGGAAAGTCATAGGATCCTGAAACTATGGCGTTCACGCTTAGAAAGAACATCTGTCAATGAATTAATAGGATCTACATGTTTTGGTTGTGTCAGTTTGACAATACAGTGGCGGACATATCCTAATGGGATATTTGAGGATTACTTAAAGCATCTCCTAGCCTGCATCATTGGATTTACACCATCCGGTTTCAGTTCAGAATACCCCGGTTAACGTAGCACTACATAATATGGGTAGCAAGCAGACATCCGCGATTGGGGAACATACAGCA